>NC_056750.1:486639281-486746867 GCF_019279795.1 Protopterus annectens | reverse complement strand
TTTCTTTTGTAGCTTCATTTGTAGTTGTGTGCAGATTATTACTGCATGATTTTAACATTGTTTATACAACATTATACTGCAGTTCTATTTTTTATAATTTGAATTGCATGTAAAAGGTGTTTTTTTTTTTTGCATTTTAAACCAATAATATCATGGTCATGGCAGAATAGCAGAACTGTAACCGGCTGCCAGACATGAACCTCTCAACCATTTATTATAGGCTTACTGGTAAATTTCTGCATAGTCTGGTGCCTTAGGCTCTGGTAGGTTTGCAGTTGTAGCATTATTGTGAATTATGTTACAGGGTTTGTGCTTCACTACATTTTATAGCTGTATATACCGGATTCCACAGAAAAGCACAAATGTTTTAACCACACACAAGGTAAGGTTGGAGCTGTAGTTCACCAACAGTTTATTGCACCACAAAATGAAAGAAACATAAGCATTTTCGTTATATAAAAAATGAAAGCGCTTATGTTTCTTTCATTTTGTGGTGCAATAAACTGTTGGTGAACTACAGCTCCAACCTTGCCTTGTGTGCTGCATATACCTGCTTAAAGTCATATTTCTGTAATATGGTGCCTTAACTCATTCAAGTCTATAGTGCATTTTTTGTATACTTCCAGTTCAAGCCCATAGCTCCTTATGGCATCCAGATATTTTTTGGATCCAGGTTTCTTTACCTAAATGACTTACTAGCTAATACTAGACTGTGTTAGAAAGTTCAAGGATTTAATAAAAAAAATGACACTAGAGAAATTAATCATTGTTTGTCACATTCATATTTATGTTCATATTTTCATAACTGAGAGCCCTGCACGTGGTGTGATTTGCTGAGAGACAGGAAAATTAATTGTCAATGTCCATTTATGTAACACTATATCCAAGATATTATTAGTTGTTTATTAGTAATTATAAAAATAAACAATCTTTCCATATGTACTTAATACATCAGAAAATAAGAGACTTACACACTGTACATGACATCAAATGAAACATTAGATTATGAAGAAAAATGCCCGATATTTGCAATGTAAGTTGCACATCTTGAAAGAAATTCAGGTGTATTTATATTCCTGTTTTTACAATTAAGCATCTGTGCTAACAAAAATGTTATATTTATATTTATATATATATATATATAAAATTTGTCCCAAAGTTTAGCAAATAAAATAATTTCATTTTGTGTGGCTTATAATATATAATAGTATTTCTGGAAAGACTCCAAAGGTAGAACTTATTATCAGTGTAATGAATTCTTTACTACTGAAAGCATTGTTATATATACAGTTGTAATATATTTTATTCTTCACAAACTATTTGCATTTGTTTATTTTATGATTTTTAAGTTTATTTTTCAGAAAATTCTCTGGAATGCTAGATGTGTGTATGCTGCCAGAGGTGTGACTTTCCATACCACATATGTGCTCATTAGTTAATCTGGGTTGGGTCTGGAGTAGTGAGAATATTATGAATTCTACTCCATGATTTTTGCTTTAGTACTTTCTATAGCCATTTATACTTTTTTAAAGTTGCATTACAATGTCTTACTGTTCACAAAGCTACTGTTTTCTCCTCTGTTCTTTGAGTCTGACCTACCCCTCAATGAGGCACTAAGCTAAACATTTTTAAAATTCTAATCACAGGACTTAAGCTACAGTGTGAATTTTTCCCTAACCCTTCCACCCATTTGTTGTTGTGGTTTTAAAGGATATGTTTCTGGCTTCTGCCTCTTGTGGTAATGTGACTTCCAAAGTTCCTCCCTTAACTCTTTCATTGCTATTGTCTGTTGTGTAACCTATTTTAGTGTTTTCAAACCTATTGTTTTCCATATATTCATAATATTAAGTGCCCACCCAGCAAAACAGTATTGCACTTGAGTAAACCCTCCTTTACTACAATTTGTCGCCTGCACTTTTTCCCAGATCCACTGTCTGCTTAGCACCCTAACTGCACTCTGGGAGAGGGGGGATCCTGAGTTATTCCTGCTCCATCCTTGGCAAATAAGAGATTTATTTTATTGTTTTGCACTTCATTTAATTGTCTAGTGTGTTACTGCTTTATTTTTGGTTTGTCGATTTTATCTTTAAACCATTCTAAGGGCGCCTAATACTTGAAAGTGCCTTGTCAAGGTAGTTTGTTTAACTTGCTTTGTTGTAGCATTCTTTCTTTCTTGGTATGATTACATCAAGAGGTTAGCAGTACCCTGTGCAGACACAAATGACCAGAAAGGAAATTTAATCTATAAAACTTCCCATCAGAACTGAAACCTCAAACTTATTGCAGCTAAAACAAAGGTATTTTATGGAGACAACCTTAGTGGCAGCTAGTCTGAACGTTAACCAGCACTAGTATTAAATAGTAGCACACTCTAAGCTAGTCTAGTGCCAAACCCCAGAGACTACCCAAGAAACATTCCGTATAACCCAATCTACAACCTACAGTAACCCACTCAAATACAGGTCCAGACAACATGGATATGCAATTTCCAAATGTATCCATAGCCAGCTTTGCAGATATGGGCATATTGAGACAATGTAGCAATTGTCTCATGTTCGTAGACAACCATTTAATCCTTAAAACAAACATGGTATGCAAGACATGTACATACACAATTTCATTATAGGCAAAAATCTTGCATACAAACAAGGTTGCCAAGAATTCACACACTACATCCACCAAACACAGTTTCCACTACACAGACAGACCAACCTATATTAAGGCACTAAAAAGCAATAATCTTTCCAAGACTGAAAAATCTCCTAAAACTAAAAACACTAATGTCTATCCTCAGCAATCTCTAAAGCACTCACCAAAAATAACACCAAACACCACACCTACTCCTACATGCAGTGGAGCCCCAAAAGCAAAACCCATAAGGTAAGTCAACACATTACCCAGGACACTTGTCATAGTGGACTCCATTGTATGAAGCACAGATGCCCCACTAACCAGACTTAACAAGAAGAAGGTAACAGCCAGGATCCACAAAGTTACACATGCACTTAAGTCACAATGCCCCAGGTAAAAGTATGATTCTATAATAGTCCATGTGGGAGATAAAGACCTGAGACATACTTGCCTGCACTGTGTGAAGAGAGACAGATTGTTAATCTCTCTTCGAATGTGTGTCTCAGGAAAGTATGTGCCTTACACTGAACAGCATTTTATCTTCACTGAGGAATGATGCCACAGTATGAAGAAAGATGAATGAATTCGATAACTGGCTAAGTTTATGTCTTTCCATGGGGATTCAATATTTGTCAGCATGGGAGAATACGGCTAAAAGACCATGTTGCTTTGCAAATGATGGCTTGCACCTGTCTCTCCTAGGCTTTTGAACATTGGTTAGAACTTTATCCATCCTCTTACAGCCTTTTTTAGGCAATGACAAATTGACAAACCAATTGACATAAATAAACCCCAAGAAACAGAAATGTTTTGATGCTCAGTGCTGGGAACCCAAACAAGAAACTCCTCACTCTACAAGCTCTCCTCACACTGGAGAATATAGACATCTGATCCATTATTGAGACATGGTTTAAATCTGCAGGAAGGACACTGGCAGTGCAAGGCTTCAGTACTTTCCACACATTTTAACCATCAGCTACACAGACAGGTTCAAAAGGTGGAGCAGTCTCAATCAAAAATAGCAAAAAGCATAACTCTATGATAATTAAAAAGGATGATGCCCAGGAATTTATCCATGTGCAAATCACCATAGGCAAGTCCCGATCACCATCTATGTCCCAATAATCCCATAACTTGTATCTCGACCTACCAGAGACACTCGCCATTAAACCAAATACCTTATTCATAGGAGACTTTAAGTACCCCTCTATAGACTGGGTAACATGCACTGCCTCATACTCACAGGCATAATGCTTGGACATAATACAAATACCCTTGCCTAGATGGTATTCACACCTACCAAAAAGCTTCAAATATACTGGACCTGGACTAACCAATATGGGAGAGTGTTGCACCCACCAGTATCATGTCCTCACTGGTGGTAATGGACCACAAAGTTGACTCCTCCTAAATAAAATTTGACTCAGTATCCCAAGCAAAGCCTGTAATAGGAACTATTCCAAAGCAATATGCACCCTATTAAGTATTAGTTTATCAAAATTCAATGACTGGCCCAACCTGAAATCACAATGTCCTATGCAGAATTGTTCACATAGGCCCTGTACACCCATCTAAATGGCTGTATAGAGGCTGCTGTACCTACTAAAGGGAAGTCCAAAACAAACTCTGAAAACAAACCACACTAGCAGAATCATGACCTTAATAAGGTATATAATTAAAGGAAAAAAGCCATGGCTAAAATCAAAAAGAGCAACTGCAATAATGATAGAAGCTTTCTATTCAAACTAAGAGAGAAATTAAGAGGACTAATTAAGTCCAGCAAAGCCAATTACAAGGTCAAAATACCTTCACAGGCTAAAGATAACCATAAGGCCTTCTTCAGCTATGTCCAAAACCTCAAAGGCAGCACACATCACTGTGATGAACTGGTGGTCCTTCACCAAACAGAGCAACATACCAAATTTACTGGCTGACAAATCCAGTTTAAACTTCACTCCCCATTCCCCGGCCATCTTCCATGAAATAACCAATAGCATAGCCCCCCCCCCCCATCTATTATCAGGGAGCAGGTCCTGGTGGCTCTTGCTAAGATGAAAAATACACCCTCAGTAGGCCCTGGCAATATCCTGGGATGCTCCTAAGTAGATGGAAGCATAACCTATCAGGACCACTTGAGTCACTTTCTAACTGTAGATTCAAATCAGGCTTTGTACCATGAGAATGGAGAACTGCAATGATTATCCCACTTCACAAGGATGAACCATCAACTGATTCCAGAAACTACAGAACTATTAGACTGATTAGTCTAATAGGCAAAGCCATACAATGATTATGATCAACAAAGATATAGGCAACCATCAGATACTGGATCCAACCCAATTTCACTTTGTCAAGGAAGATCATGTCAACTACATGTGGTGGGCTTCTTTGAGAAGGTCACCAGGGCAATGGATGAGGGAAAATCAGTGCATACGCTCTTCCTGGACCTGGCAAAGATGTTTGATACAATATCCTAGTGAGGTATAGTTGACAAATTCACGGAACTGGGCATAAACCCCTACATAACTTTCTCGATTGCCAGCTGTTTCAGATAGGAACCAGGAAATCAGGACTGGTAATACCACCTACACTAAAAGACTTATTACCAGTAGGGTCTGCTGGGGCTCTGTGCTGGAAATTCTTCCATTTGACATCTACTTCTCAGAGGTAAAGGTTAATATCAATGCTCTTTGGATGACTAAGTTCACAGATGGCTGCATATTGGGAACTATCACAGATTCCTCCAGTGATGCATCTTACAAGTGGGTTAACACAGACTGATTACTGGTGCCAAAGTCATGGACTAAAACTCAAAGTCAAGAAATTAATTATACTGCCTTTTGTGAAAACTGCCACCCAGGCTAATTACTGCATCAAAAAGATATCCGAAAGTGTTGACCGAGTGGTCAGGGATCTGGGAGCATATATAGACATTAATCTGGCCTTTGAGCAACATGTGTCCAAGGAAGAAAGAAAATCCTTCTATGTCACGCAGCATGTAAGTAAGGGCATGGCATCCAGGCCCAAGGAAGTCACAATGCTACTTTATGTGGCCCTTACCAGGCCAATCATTGATGCCCCTTACCAAATGGTACCTTACCAAACATATGCAACAGTTGGAATGCCCACAAAGGTTCCTTACCAGGACAATCCAGGGTATAAACACATTGTCCTACATGTATCATCTTAAATCTCTGTCTCTACACTTTGTATCCTACAAATTACTGACAGCCAATCTATGCCTGGCATACAAGGCATTCTTGGAAGCAGCTCTAATGGACCTTTTTAACAACTGCAAAATTAACAGCATCAGAACCACTAGATCCAAGGATTTAAATTTTGCTTGTGATATAAATAAGACATGTTATTGAGGCAGATATGTCTCATTAGAACCCCATGCTCTGGAACACACTCTCCATCTATGCAAAGCTGACTCCATCCCTAACACTATTTAACTGTAACCTTGATCAATGGATTGGAAATCAGAAATTTATTCTTTGGTCTGGCCTCCATGTCTCTGATAGAAGCAAACAGTAATGCCCAAGATAACACAGCCTTCCACATAACCTCTAGAAAATTCTTGACTAACATATCCCCTCCTAATAAATACCCACGATACATTGATCTGGATTGAACTGCAAGGCTTATAAAGGCTCTGGTGCTTATAATGATAAACCTATTGACTATAAATTTAGCAGGGTTGTGGCCGAGGTTTCTTTCTTACATGCTCAGAGGTTGCATCTAGGAGCATATGCATTTAAGTGACATTTTTTTCTGATGTTAAGGATGTCAACATTTGTGAGCGTCATTTTCTTAGTATACTCATGCACGCATGCATACACACACACACACACACACACACACACACACACACACACACACACACACACACACACACACAAATTCATGCACACATACACATAATTTACTTACTTCCTTTCTTAAAAGTCACTTTTAAAGTTAAGGAATAAGACTGTAATGGTAGACTTGGTTCACTTCTAAAAGATGCAAAAGTTGTTAATATTTGGCTTAAATAGTTTTATAATATCTTTCTAAATGTTGCACACTATCAATTACAAGATAAATTCTCAAGGACTATGATTAGAAAAAAATATTTTATTTTCCAGAAACCAGAATTTGAGCTGTTAACCAAATGTAGTATACAACTGTAAATCAATAAGCTAAACTAAAGGCCTGCAGGTATTTATTGTATAATTGATTAAATAGTTAAAATACATGCTAAAGTAATAAGTCTTAAATAATACGACAAATATATTTACAAATGCTCTGCAACATATAATATGAAAAATTTCACCGTTATAAATCACCTTTCAAATCAGCAAGTGTACAATGCATCAGAAAAATGATTTGCATCCCTATAGTTGTAAGCAGCTGTAAACAGATACCAGAAAAAAGCAAACACACTGTAACCCAACCAATGAGTTTTTAATAAGTAAATAATTTTAAAGACAAGAAATTACTAGGACAAACCAACTTGCAACTCCTTTTCCCAGCTTTTTTTTCTCTGCTAACTCCTCTCAAAATATAATATACAAATACAGAACTTAACTGAGAAGAAAAACCTAATGCAGCAGTAGAATGTAAAAGGTCAAATACATAATCTGGCAGACACAAACATTTTCCAGAGACTTCTCAAAAAGGAAATGTATGAGAAGATGGCTTAGTACTGAAAAATAAAACAAATGAAGTCAACAAATCAAAGACAACACTAAATGAAAACTCAGTCAAATTGAAAAGCCTAATCTACTCAACACACAGGAAGACCTACACACACAAGAAACCAACAGCTGCTTAATATTATAAATATTTATATTACACTTAATTCATTTTTTCATAGTACTGAATCTATGCAAAACACAGCTATGACGAGAAAACATTTTGAACATTTCCTGATATTGCAGCTAACAAAATATATAAATCTGTAATATTGTCATTTACAAACATTAAAACAAGTGATTGATGCCAGCACATTAAAATAAACTTACCAAAAAATTATTAAATAAATTACTAATGTATCAAAACTACAGTGGACTGACTAACAAGATGGCTGCACACTGATCAACAGCTTAACTTCAGCTTTCCCAGAGTGAAAACAGAAACTCAGACAACAGCCAGTGATATTGACAGCTTGATTAAAATTCAATTGCTGGCTAGTAAAGTAGACTGCCTGGATGCCAACAATGAAGAAACTAAGAAAGCCTGAAAGAAAATAAACTAGAAAACGTGAAAAGAAAACACAGTGACTGGCAAGAATCCTGCAGCTGCTCAGAAAAAAAAACCACTTTAAGATCCAGTAATCTAGAAAAAAAAGTAAAATGCGCTTAGAGCCAATTAAAATAAGAAAAATGCTAAAAGGGTATATCAATTCAAATAACAAAAGGCAAGACTGGAAAAAATGGAAGAAGCATTAAGCAGATATTCAGATGAACTGATAAAACTGTAATAATCAGAGGGCAAAATGTAGAAAAGGCCAGCTGAGTATGAGAATACTTAATAAGAGATGTTTCAAAAATGGTAGAATTAGAGGAGAGAACATGTAGGGGAAATCAGAGATAAACAAGAAGGAATAGACTGCATTAACTTTATGAAGGCACAAGTAAGCAAGTGGACTGGTATTCACAGAAAGAACTGTTAATTGAAAAAGCACATAATGAGTATGTTCCAAACCTGGCCATGAGAAAGCAGCCAAGTCCTTTACTAGTCAAGATGCAAACCTACCAGCAGAAAGAGTTGACCCTGACAAAACCTTGCCAAAGAAGCAGAATGTTAAATGTTGGAGACATTTGTGTCCTTGTGGAAAATGATTATTCACTGTCCACCAAGCAGAAGAGAAACACATTTTTTCCAGTAATCAGGATAAAGCTGAGATACAGGTGTGAGATTCAAGCTACTGTATCCAGTTGTCTTCAGAATACCTTTTCCTAAAGAATCGGTCATTTTTTTTTTCAAAATGTTTTTATTCATTTTATAACACGATAACTTAACAGTATATTAACGAGAAAAAATAAACTATATACGATGTCTATAATAACTAAAAAAGCAATATACAAAGGAGAATGCTTTATATTTCTAACAGATTAGACAATTTTGTCCAAGCAATTAAGTGATGAGTTGTGTTGTTATAGTCTTTGCTTTTATAGTAGCAATCTCATTCGTACAAATGTATTTCACAAGATGAATAAACTTGACTTTAAAGACAGGAGCAAATTAGGATTTCCAATTTTTAGTAACAATTTTCCTTGCTATCGAGAGGATAGACCATAGGAAAAATGTTTGTTTTGTAGGAATGACTTCAGGAACAGGAACATTGAAAAGGATAAGTAAGTCAGAAATCATACAGTTGTCTTTACATAGAGCTTTGCAAAGATATTTAATGTCTAACCAAAATGGGAAAATTATTTTGCAATTAACAACCATATGCATCTAGTCAGCATCAGGGTGTACACATCTCCAGCATTTCATTTCATAGTTCTTGTACATTAGTGCTAGTCTAGGTGGGGTGAAAAAACATCTATATAAAAATTTCCATGTGTATACACACCAGAACAAGGAAGATGTGGATTCCTTACCAACTGTAAACAAAGTTTTTATCTTTTTCTGAGAATACTTGTCTATTAAATTAACTTCAGTTGAATAATTCCAAAAAGAAACCACTGTTTTGCTAAAATCATTTCTGGGAATTTTATAAATAGCAGATATGTATGAAGTGTTCTTGGGTGAGCTATTAATAATTGCTGAGATAAAATCCAAGATTTTTAAGTTACTCTTATTTTATGCGTCTAATGAGAGTGCAAGCTTAGTATGTATAAAATCCTTACAAGTTTGGATGTCCTGCCAATTGTAATTTTGCAAAATATAACTCTGATCAAATAGTCAGCAGAACTTATTTTATTAGCTGAGAGAAATTGATTCAAATATAATAGATCACCCTTCTTAAATTCTGACATTTTCTGAGTATCAAAAGATATCAAGCATTCATTTGTGTAAGTAATAGGAAACTATTATTAATAAATTTTTAATTAATTGACTAGAAAACATAAGCTTTTTAAACAACAGCAATATATGAAGTTTGGGAACAGACAAAGCTGTATTGGACAGCTTTAGTGTTGGATAACTGGGGGCAGACGTTGGGATGTAGGGAGGTAAGGAAGATGGGTTTAGTGTGTGGGTAGGGAGTGGAAAGGAAAGGGTTAAGTAAGGGAGAAGCTGAGGGAGGAAGTGAGGTAGCTTTAATGGGTGGGTCTTAAGGTTTTTTTGAGGTGGAATTTAGTTTTGGGAGGCACATTTGATGTGATCTTGTTGCAGGATCACATCCCAGATGACCTGGGGTGGAAGTAAGGTAGGCCTTGGGTGGTTGCAAGACAGCAGGTGAGTACAGTTTCTTTGGGCAGAAGGAGTTAGACATGCTGATGGTATAAAGGTATATATTTTTTTTCGAATAACTTTTTATTTTATTTCACAAATAACAAAGCCTTACAAATAAACTGTGATTGAGTAACAGAGCAATACATGCAAGAGTGAACAAGAAAACAAAAAACAAACAAAAAAAAAAAATAAACTACCTATACCTAAAAGCTAACTAATTTATATACAAAATTTGCAAGCAAAAGTGCTACCAGACAAGTAAAATCCATTGGAAAAGAAAATACAAAGTTATGAGGGATATCAGTGGATCTCAGAGTGTGACAAGGGGGAAGGACCTCTACGGTAAACAAGATGATAAGCTATGAGATGGATTACTCACAAAGAAATTGGTCAAGTAAACATTTCCATAATTTTTCAAAGTAGGCTTTCTTCTTGGGCCCATTTATGATAAACTTTTGCGCAGAAATATATTTCAATGCCATCTCCTTAAAACCCTTCCAGCAAAGTTTAGTGTGATCCATCCAGTTTTTAGTGATGTATAATTTGATAAGAGAGCAGAGAGTGATTAGTACATGGTGTTTTAACTTCGGTAGCTTAGTGATGGGGATATGGAGAATGGCTGTTTCCCAGGAGAGGGTAGATTTGTGATAGCCCATTTTCTCGAGGCATACTTTTAAAGAACACCAAAGTTTGTGTGTATGATTGCAGAACTAAAGAATATGAAGGAGGTCAGTTCTCGGAAAGGAACAACAAGTACAAGAAGGAGAGATTTTGGGGTCAAAATGATTAAGCATGGAGGGCGTGAAATAAGAGTTATCATTGATCATCAGTTGTGTGTAGATGAGTTTTTTGAAAGGGGAAAGTTCTGTGGCAATTTTTATAGCAGAAAGTTTTTGATCCTCCGTAATAAAGGTTCCTTGATTGTCCCAGTAACTAGAGAAAAGGCAGTCTGAGTTATGTAGTATAGAGTTCAATAAGCTGTAGGATCTAGAGAGAATTAATTATTGAATGCAAGTTGTCTGTGTTAATTAGGTTAAATAAGTACATTAACTAGCCTAAAATGTGAATATTTTGTGATCCATGAAGGCGAAAGGCCGAGGTACCAGATCACTAACTGAATAAAAGTAGATGTTCGGGTGATGTGCTGGTGAATTTGTGTTTTTCAATTTATTTGCTTGCTTGCTGGTGTTTCTTGAGTTTGAAGATATTTCACTAGCACTTGCACCGGTGTTAAAATGTCGCAGACAGCTGGGACTCCTGGGCAGCTTAATTTGCCAAAAGGTATTCTTTTTGCGGACATTGTGAGTGAACGAGAAAAAAAAGTTCACTTTGTTGGATCCCTGGAATGTTGGTGGAAATCATGATTCAAATGGGCGATTTCAACATTTGGAGAGACAAGTAGCTCTTTTCTTGGACACTCGACTTCTGGAAAAGTATATAAGTCTAAACCTAACTCCGAGAGGGCTACGTATTGATAGGCTCCCTGCGACTCAATTTTTGGAAGAGGAGAATGACCTCTTCGGGAAACGGAAGAAAGCATCTCTGGATTGTACCTTGAATTGACTTCGGATTTTGGTTAAGCGTAACATGAAAAGCACATGATAAATTAAAGGCAGAAATCTTGCCCTTACAGGACGAGATGGTGGAGGAGTCCTGTTATAGAGTGCAGATTTCTAAAATAAATGAAAAGATTTCCAAGTTTGAGAATGATATTATTCAGCATAAAAGAAATAAACTTATAAGGGACTTGAAAGATTATGAATCGGGGATTCTTTTTTCATGGCAGCGTGAACCAACGTGAAGCAGGTCAAAGGTTAGAAGCGGTTACCAGAAGCGGCGGAGTGTATCAGCATCTTCAGTGGAGCAAAATGTAACTAAACATGTTTCCAAAAATGTAACATTTATTGACTCTGTAGCTTCTTTAATTTTAGAGGCTGAAGGGACTAATGTCACTTCAGTCTCTCCGATAACTGAACACTCATTTCAGGCAAATAAATCTGGCTAGGGGACAAATGGTAGAAAGGGCAAAAATTGCTTCAAGTGATGAGCAACAGTGTGAGTATAATGAACGGACATTATTTTGTATAAACTAGTCTGATGTGAATCTTTCAAAGGATAGAAAAGCTGTATTATCAAGGGGTAGTAAATTTGTACCCGCACATTTTCCTTCCTTTGCTGACTTGTATTTTGAGTTAAAGGCATTCAGCAGGAAACTGTACTTAAAAGTTTTCTTTCAGAAAAATGATGTAAACTCTGTTGAGAATGTTCATTCTAATAGTTTTAGTAATGAATTTGATGAGGATTTATTAAATATGTCAGTTTATGACTATGATAATGCTGAATCTTTCTGCTTGGTTGAAGTTACTGAAAATTCTAGTTGTTACCATACTGGGTATGGAAACTTAGCATTACCCCATCTGGTAACTGATAAGAAATTTATACCAAACATTAAGGTGCCTGCCATCTCTGTATTTTTGAAAGTTTTGTTTAAAGAAATTTCTGTGACTATCTGAATTTTTAAGGCAAAAGAAATGTTATAACTGAAGTAAAAATGAATGGCTTGCTCTTAAAAGTATGGAAAAACAAAAAACTGAGTTCATCTTTAAGTGTGCTGATAAAGGAGGTAATTGGGTTATTTTAAACAAACAGAATTATTGTGGTATAGTGACTGATCTGCTGAATAATGCAGAAGAGTATTAATGTTTAATTACAGACCCAATAGTGGAATGCAATGATGCACTTTTGACTTTATTAGAGAGAGGTGAACATTTTGGTTTCTTTGATCATAAGGATATATGTAAACTGTATATTAAGAAACCTATTACCCCTACTTTCTATGCTTTGCCTAAAGTGCATAAGTGTTTGCATAAACCCCTGGGTAGACCTATTGTATCAGGGGTTTGTTCTTTTCTAAGTAATGTTGATATTTTTTTGGATTTCCACTTAAAAGCACATTAAAAAAGGTTGTGGTGCATATTTCGAATACTCAGGAATTAAGTGAATTGTCTCAGATCAGATGGCAAAAAGATTACTATTGGGTTACTATTGATGTTAAATCACTTTATACGAATATTAATCTCAGATGGGGTTTGGAATCAATTATGGAGATGTTGGGTGAAGGACCCAGAACTACCTTCTTGATTAATTTACTTGAATTTAGTTTAACTCATAATTATTTTTCTTTTAATAATGATTTTTTTCTGCAGATAAAAGGCACGGCTATGGGGACTGCTTTTGTGCCCTCATATGCTATTATTTATATGGGATTCTTTGAGAGGAAATTTATTTACCCAACCCTGTTTTTTTTAAGAACAATGTTATATTGTATAAGGGTTTTATAGATCTTATTTTTATCTGTAAGGGTGATGTTAGTGACTTCTTGGATTTTTTTGAGATCCTTAATAATAATGAACATGGTTTAACCTTTTCCCATGAAATAAATAGGGAACATATTAACTTCTTGGATGTAACCTTGTTTAATGATGGAGAATCTATTGGTTTTAGGCCATTTAGGAAGTTAACCTCAGTGAATATGTTTTTGCATGCTACCAGCATGCACCCTGGACACTTATTAGATTCCCTACCTTTTGGTGAGTTTAAAAGAATCTATAACCATACTAGTGATAGGAATGAAAAGGCTAATGAACTGGATAAAGTTTTGTCAAGGTTAAGTGAAAGGTTATGATAAAACTCACCTTTTGGAATGCAAGTGTAACATTTTGGGGATCTTTATATTGGGCCACATCAACACTCACATTTGTCAGACAGCAATGAGAGATTTGAAGATAAAATGCATGATGCAAGGGAGAATGATGATGAAGAAAAGCTCTTCTATGTCACTAGATTTTCTCCCTTTTCGAAGGAATTAACCAAAATAGTGAGAAAATACTGGTACATTGTTAGTGAGGATGAAAATATTGGCTATTTGTTTCCAAAACATATTACTTTTTCTTTTAAGAGGGGAAAAAATTTGAAAGAATTATTAAATTATAATTTTGTGAAAGGGAATCATGTTAGTAGTTCATCCTCTGGCACTTTTACATGGGGCCATTGCAGTATATGTGACAGGGTTAAGAATTTGAGTATAATTAATGGTATAACATTTATTCTGAGGTTTTACATTAACTGCAGATCATTAGGGGTAGTATATATTCTGGGTTGTTCTTGTGCTAATGTTTGGTATATAGGACAAACTAAACATATGGTTAGAATTCGGGTACTAGAACATCTAAAAGATATTAGGAACCGGAATGAAGTTAGTCCTGTTGCCCAAAATTTCCTTGCTAAACATGATGGTTCCCCTAGTAGGTTAAAATTTTGTGTACTTAGTAAGCCTCTTTTAACTAGGGGGGACTATATTAATAAATTATTTGAATTAGAAACTAGAATGATTTTGAAGTTTAAAACTTTGAAGCCCTTTGGCTTGAATCAGGAATTGGGTATTTAACAACTATTAATAATAATTGCATTATTCAACATTCAATAGTAAATAATTATTTATTAATATATTTATTTTTTTAACACTGATGGAATAGTGAATTTATGCAATATACACTGTCACTTTAAATGTTTAATATGAATTAATTATTGAATGCAAGTTGTCTGTGTTAATTAGGTTGAATAAGTATATTAACTAGCCTAAAATGTGAATATTTTGTGATCCATGAAGGCGAAAGGCTGAGGTACCAGATCGCTAACTGAATAAAAGTAGATGTTCTGGTGATGTGATGGTGAATTTGTGTTTTTCAATTTATTTGCTTGCTTGCTGGTGTTTCTTGAGTTTGATCTAGACAGCATTTTCTCTAGACTCGAGACAGTAGAAATAATTTCACAGAGCCTGTTAATTTCCTGAGAATTGGCAGAAAATTTAGCAAATTGTAATGAGATTAACTCTCAATTGCCGGAGAATGACTGTGTATTTGTTGTTGGCTTTAAGAATTAGTCGTAACTCAGAAAGAGTTTTCACCTTGTATTTGAAAATATCCCATACCTTGATATCATTAATAAGAGGAAAGTCAGTGAGGTTAACCATTTTATCATTGATCTTGATGTTCAGATTGAGATGAAAGGGCTGGAGCAGGGGTAGAGTATTTTCGAGGTTAATGTCCTTTATCAATTTTTGGAATAGTCTGATCTTATGTTTTAGGGTACTAGATAATTTGGAATTGTTAATGGCAGTCGGGGATAAAAACAGGAGAGCTTTTGGGTTAATTTTGTTAGTGACAATGTGGTGGTACCATATTTTCATCCAGGATGGGGACAGAGTATGAGCTTCACAGTTGAGATTTGAAATAGTCAAGATTCTATTAGCACAGATAATCATGTAGTAGAGTTGGAAATTTGGAAGGCATAGCCCACCGTTTGCCTTAGGGTAAGCTAGCTTGAAGTAAGATATCCTAACTGCTTTAGGAAACCAAATTAATTTGGCTAGTTCTATATTCATTTTGGAGAACAGATTATTGGAAACAATCAGATTTGATGCGTTAAACTGGTAGAGGAGTCTGGGCAAGACATTAATTTTCACTATTGCGACTTTGGATAAAAAGGACAGATTCATGAGTTTCCATTTGTGGAGGTCCTGACGTATTTTAGACCAAGTTCTAAGTAAATTGTTTTGAAGCATGGATGCTTGATTGTGCTCGAAGTGTATTCCGTGGTATTTAAGGTGGTAAGTTGTTTGAAAGGGAGAGTCCGGAAAGTAGTTAGATTTATGACCATCAGGATTAATTGGAAAAATGTGTGATTTCTTATGATTGATCTGATAATCTGAAGCCCTAGAGAACTTATTGATAGTGTTTAAGATTTCACACAGGTCTGTGTTGGGATATTGGAAATATAGATTAAGGTTGTCAGCAAAAGCAGAAAGCATTATATTAGTATTTAAGACTTTGGGAATTGAGTGATAGGTATTTTGGGCAATAAATAGGAAAAAGGGTTCAATGAAAATATTAAAGAAAAAGGGGGAAAGTGGACATCCTTGTCTTGTTCCATTCGTAATCCTAATTGGGCTGGAAATTTTTTTGTTTACATGTAAGTAGGTATAGGAATTTGTATATAGTAGTCTAATCATATCAGAAAAAACTTTAGGTATGCTAAAAAGGGATAAGGTTGAGAACAAAAAGTCCCAATTTACTCTGTCAAATGCTTTGGAAGCATCTAATGTTAAGGCATAGCTCGGATTTTTATCTTTTTTGTAAACTGTATTAGGGAATCAAGAGTTAGAGTGTTGTCCCAAGTGTGCCTGTGATTCATAAAACCTGCTTGGTCAGGTGATATTAAGGAGGGCATGATTTTTTTAAGTCTGTTGGCTAAGATAGCGGAAACTATTTTTATATCAACTTCTATTAATGAAATGGGTCTGTAGTTGTGGGGATCAGCTCTGTCTTGCTTGTTTTTTAAGATGAAGATTGTTTGCAAATTGTTCCAATGTAAGCCAGTAATCCCATTGTTTATAATGAAATTGAAAACCTTTAAAAGACTAAAGGAAATTCTTAGATTAATGACTCTAAAGAAATTGGTGGTGAAGCCATCAGGGCCATGGGATTTGCCTAGTTTGAGGTTATTAATAACATTTTGAATCTCTTGGAACTCTAGTGGCACGGATAGCAAAGATCTTTGATTATCATTCAGGGAGGGAAAGTTGATAGAATTCAAAAATGTCTCCATGTGAGACTTAGGGGTGTTAGTTTCCTTCCTACCATAAACACCTGAGTAGAGAGAATGGAACAATTGGATTATTTCAGAGTCCGATTTATAAATTTTATTTTGGTAATGTAGGATAGAAATTCTGGGAACACACTGATTGCGTTTTATTATTCTCGCAAGAGTTCTAGATGGGGTTTGTGCCCATTCAGAGTCGGTTGAAATAAGTTTTTGTTCTTGGAGGGAATAATTTTGTGTATGGAGTTCTAGTAACTCTTTTTCTGAGTAATACTGATCAACTTGTCTATCCTCGGGTCTGAACCTATTCTCTGTTTCTTTTCTAATATGGATAAGTTTAAAATCAGATTAGTTTCTTTCTCTTTGTTAAGTTTTTTGAAGAAGGAGGCCTTGTTGATCAAAAAACCTCTCAGTTTGGCTTTGCAGGCTGCCCATTGAATATCTGGAGGAATTTGGGAGGTCTTAAGGTTAATGTCTAAGTCTGCTAAGATGTCATTAATTTCTTTGATTATATCTTTGTTACGCAATAAATTATTGTTTAGGGTCCAGTTAGCATATAAGGGAGCTGAAGGCGTGAACATAATTTTGAGGGAAATCCTTGCATGATCTGAAAGAAATCTAGGTTCTGCACTAAAGTTAATCTTAAACTTTGACATGGGATCAGAAATTAAAAAGAAGTCTAAACGTGACCACGAATTGTAGCATTTGGAATAGTATGTGTAGATTTTTTCTGTGGTTGAGATGTCACTAAATGAGATAGGATCAATGAGGGTGAAGCCCGATATTAGTTCCCCGTGGGCTACAGAGGCTTGGAAATTGTATGAGGTAGAGCTACTGTTGGGATCTAAACAGAGATCTATTACTGCATTCCAATCACCACCTATTATGAACAGGTAGTTTTGGAATGAGCAAAGAATATTGTAAATTTCCAAAATAAAGACTTGTTGTTGAGAACATGGTCCATAGATATTTAGAAAAAGAACTGGTTTGGAGGAGCATGGGAGCAAAGATGTGAAATAGCACCATCTACAATTTTTTGTCCGATTTAACATCATTAATTACTCCCTGAAATTCTTTCTTAATTATAATGGCCACACCATTTGAGTTGGAGCTATCCCCTGCAGCTATGATAGATCTAATCCATTTTCTGTTGGTTTCTTTCTCCCACCCTTCCTTGAGCATGTGTGTTTCCTGTAAAAAACAGATCTTAGCCTGGAATTTAAAAACAAGATGAAATAGCAACTTTTTCTTAGCTCTGTTTTGTAGACCTCTTATGTTCCAAGAATCAATACACCAAGTCATGTTCACTGATTAATAAATGTTAAAGGGTATGGTATTTGATTGAATATTTTAAACAGATAGGGTGACAATAACATACAAGGGGAGAAGATGGAAAGTAAAATTCAGTAAGCAGAGAGGGCGGAGATCCACATCAATCTTTTAACTTCAAGATATTTACTAACAACAGTAAAGGTAGCACAGTACTCCTGACTTAGCCCGGTGCCTACCCACCCAGAAACTCTAGGTGAAGAAGTACAAAACAAACAAATGGTAACAACGACATTGCTATACATATGTACACAAAAATGCTCATCCAAAAATCAACCATCCTTGAACATTACTACAATGCACTTACAAGCATCCACTAAAAGTTAGAGATCAGGATAAGTGGGGAAAATACAGGTAATTATAAAGTTGTTAGGAGGAGAGACAGTAACCTAGTTGTTAGTTAAATCTCTTTAGTTAACGCATAGAAAAAAAAAACATAAAAAATCTAACAAGTATAATTCCCCAAGTATTATAACTAGGAGGGAGAGTAATACAGGAAAATAATAAACATCTGAATATTTAAGGAAGAAACTAAGAGACCAAGTCCAATCAACTATTCTTGTGTAAATAACCACGATATATAAAGAGAAAAATATAGCGTTAGAGTGTAGAATTGTAAATATAAAAATAAAGAGAAGAGGGAGAGAGGAAGGAAGGGGACAATAAAGGAGATCAAGTAAGAACAATATACACATATTAGATATCATGAATAGTAATCATAACTAAAATGCGTAATATGAGATGTAGTGAATCATTAGTAGACAAGTGAACTGACACTGCATGTAAAAAAAAATTGTTATAAAAACAGTATAAAAATAACATCATCCACATAGCCATAAAGAAATCCAGAATGAAGAATGTTATAAGTAGCTTTCACTGGATATCTTAAAAAAAAGAGACCCAAAACATATTGTGTACAGGATGGGTCTAAATATGGCAAATGACACCTTAAAGACAATAATTAGATCAAACATTAAGAAACCTGGTGTCAGTGTGTCAGCAGTGTGTTGTGCTTGCATTAAGACATCTCAAGAAGGAGCATTCTCTTCTTGAGAATAAAGAGTTGAACGGGACCAGAATCCTGGGGCTTGCCTGAGCATATGATGATCTGTCATAGGTAGGGTTGACAGCAGCAGTCAGAGACCAGGAGAGTCCCCTAAATTTAGCTAAAGGTGTTTGCGTTCGGGTAGGCTAGTGATTACTTAATACATCACAAAAGACATCAAAAAAAAAGAAAACAGTATATAGACCAACATGTTGTAGTTTCTCATGTCCTTTGTATCAGAAGGAATGAGACAGTTTGAATGACTATGTTTACATAAGTGACACCAGTACATTCCATATCTGACAAAAATAAAGTTAGATTTAAAACAGAATATACGTCAAATGCATAAACAATCCATCTAAATTGCAATTATAATGAACTAAATCTTACAGCTAATGTGAGGAGAATGTATGTACTAAACTACAAGTTGTTTAAGGTGAAAGTGAGTAACAACAGCCAGAGTAATGAATCAGTCATACAGTCCTCAGAGACAGCTATTGTAGCAAGTCCTGGTAAGAAAATGAAAGCACGAACAGCCACTGGAGACGACCACTGGTAATGCGGAAAAATACTGACTTTATTGAAGAAATGACTAAGCACTTTCACCAGTCAATACTGGCTTCTTCAGAGTAATTTTACAATCACAGTTAAAACACCTTTATAGTAACTGCCCTATGTGAATACGCTGACATCACACTAACAACCAATGAACATCCTAATCCACTTTTTAAAAAAAATCCTAATGTTGAATTAAATATTTAAAATACACACACAACATACTAAATCTAGAAAATGATGTAAAAAATAATAATAATAAAAATGTTAGTATAAATATGAATATAAATACACATTTTTTAAAAAAATTGCTAGTAATTTAAATCCGACTTGATTTAAATTTTAAAACAGGTTTCAGAGACACACAGTCATTGAGACCAGGGTATCTCAAAGCATTTAATCTAAGTTGCCATTCTGCTTCCAAAACAGCAACTCTATTAGCCACATCACCTCTCCCTAGTAAAGAAACACGGTCCACTGCAAACAACAAAAACTTATTGAAATTGGGGCATATGGTGGCATGCAAATAAAGTGCATTGTGTAGAGAGACTTATGAACAGAGGACAAGTGGGAAGGAATGCACAGGTCGTGTATCCTTATCGGGGGGGGGGGGAAGAGGCAACTGAAGGGGACGTTCTTAACTAGTAATGATATTTATAATGTTTTTTGTTTTGTTATAATGTTTTTTGTTTTAACAATTTGAATTGTGTGGGTAAAGATGATGAATTTGTGGACAGAAACATGTTATCTGATGTTGCTAGTGAGTTGGTTTCTGTAAATAATGAGATTTCAGTTATGCATTTTTATGAAGAAATGGATGTAGTGGGGCATGAAGTTTGTGGTGAAACTTTCTCTTTTGATTTAACGACAAACAGTGATGGCTCAAATATGTATATTCATGATGACATTGATACAGTTTATAGTCATTCTATAATGAGGCATGAGATTTTGAAAAAACAAGGTTTTTTCATTTACAATTACACTGATATTAAGATTTGTGACACACATTTTGATTTGTTTAGTAAGGGTATCAATTTTGTACCCAATTTTAGGTTGGATATAGCTCAGGTGCTTATTAACTTGAAACTTTACATGAGACAGTTAAATTTACAGATTTTTTTCTCTTCTAACAAACAAATTGAAGGGGTGATGAATACTGAAGTTTCACAAGATTTGAAAAGAAAGAGTACCTTTCTACCGCCCCCTAATGCTGAAGTTACCTTACTTGAAAAATTGGTTGAGTGTGATTTTAGAAGGATATGTTCACAAAAAATTCAGGTATTGGATAACCTTTCAGTTGATGAGAGACTTATTTTAAGAAGTTTTAGGGCCTCCAACCAATATAGGTGTATGAAACCTGATAAAGGTGGAGGTATGGTACTAATGACCAAAACTGATTATATTTCTAGGATGACTGAAATTTTGAATGATGAGTTAACGTATAGGAGGGTATCTATAAATGAGGTCAATAGGGCTTATGCCAAAATTGATTTGTTCTAATTGGATGCACTGTACCAGGGAGTTATAAATGAGATAGAGTTTAACTATCTCACAGTAAAATTTCCAGCAATGCCTACCATTTTTGGTATCCCCAAAGTGCACAAAGGCACTGATTGTTTGCCTTTTAGACCAATTGTCGCGGCTAGGGGTTCAAAGACTGAAGGGTGAAATAGCCACTGGAAGAGTGAATGGGGATAACTCCGAGTTATCTGGTGAGTAAAAAGACCACACAAAAGTCTTGGCTACTGAAGCTTTTAAGATTCTGGTAGACTACAGCTCTGGAGCCTTGTTAAAAGCTTTAAGGAAAGCATATTTTGCCTCATTTTGAGAGCTGGCTGTGTATCTTGTACCATTGTTAAAGAAAATTTAAGTGTTTGGAAAGTGCATTTGGAATCCGAAATCTTTTTTAATTAGGTCAGCACAATAAGGAGCCAGTTTTTGTCTGCTTTCTTTGATGGAGAGAGGTAAGTCTTGTGAAAAAGATAATTTATGGTTATTCAATGTGAAGGATTTGTGTTTTTTGGCCGCATTTAAGATTTTTTGAGCATCCTGGAAATTGAGTAATCTTGTGCAGACTTGACGGGGGGCTGAGGAGTCTTGACGCTTGTGCATGGCACGGTGAGCTCTCTCAATTGTGATGACAGTAGGACATCCATCCAGACGCAGGAGTGACTCAAAAATCTGTTTAGTTGTATTTATCAGGGTTTGATTTTCATAGTTCTCAGGGAGCCCTCTGATTAAAATGTTGTTGCATCGACTTCTTGCCTCGAGGTCCGTTAATTTTAGTTGAAGGTCAGTAAGAGATGTTGTTTTGGCGCAGATCTCTTCAAAGACTGAATTTGAGATTCGTTAGATTGGGTTTTGTGTTCCAGGGTATCCACTCTGTCAACGATTTGATTAATAGAATTTCCCAGATTAGTAAGTTTTTCTGAAAAACTTTGTATGACAGAATGAATGGGTTGAAGGGCCTGTTTAAGTTCGTCCATGTGGAAATTAGAATCAACCTTGGTTTTAGCACTAGATTTACTAGACTCTGGAGGTTGCTTGTTGATTTTCTGTCTTTTGGAGACTACCTCTTTTTCCAGAGAGAAGATTGCTGAAAGCTTTGCTTTTGTAGTTTGTGTCTCCGTAGTGTCAAGCTCTTTTGCCATGCTTAACTGCTTAGTCCTGGAGTATTGAGAGCACAGAGGATGAAATCAGGCCCTTAAATTGCACGTGGCTGGAGCACTAGGAAAAAACTGCAGGATATACAAGATAGTTTGGATCCTGAAAGTACTAAATAGACCAAAATCCTGGAGTGTTGATAGTGAAGCAGTTCTTCCTTTCTTAAAATTGAGACTACAGAATCTTAAAAGTAGGAATATTCCTCAGAAGATGTAATAGAAGTAGGGTGCTCTGTGCAGAGGGTGCACACTAGACGACCACCATTTTGGAATCCGGTATATAAATGTGTGTGTTTTTTTCTCAGCGGGGAGAGCTTGGGGTTGTTAGGTAAGGGGGGGTGAGGCAGGGTAGGGGGCATTGGAATGTGTTAAAAAAATGAGAACAGAGTGAAAGTGGTTTAAGTATTCAAGGCACTTTAGCTAAGTGAGAGGGGAGGGTGAGCAAGGTTATAGAGCTCTATATCATCGGTGTTGGTGGTATAGAGGTAGAAGCACTTGCGTTTGGTGGCGAGTTACTGTGGTTGTTCCTTGGGTTGGAGGTGAGGGTTGGTTGTGAGTGGTTGCTGCATTCACTTCTCAGGTTAGCTTTTGTTGGTGGTCATGGTGGGTTTGTTCTTCCCATTTGTAGTTCCTTTCATTTATAAGCCAGTTTCTTTGCTTGTTGGTGGTGGTGGCTTTTTGTGGGCTTTTGTGTTGACCATTATGGCTGGCTGTGCATGCTCAGCAAGAGGGGGGGGTCCATGTTTAAATAAAAAAAAAATAGCTGATACTTTTAAATTAAGTAAATTATAATGGCTGCTGTCATTGGAGGTTGTAGTGGTGGTTCTGTGGGAATCGGCAGTGAGTTGTTGCGTTGGTGGGTCAGTTGCTTTCCCTGATGGTGCTAGTGGTGTAGCTGGGTTAGTGGAGCTGCAACAAGGTGTGCTACTCATTGAGTGGAGCCATGCGCAGTTTCACCGTGGATATGCGGCTTTACTAAAAAAAAAAAAAAAAAAAAAAAAAAAAAAAAAAAAAAGGAGAAAAGTTAGGTGGGTATGGCATATCCTACAGGGAGCATATTACAGCAGCGGGAGTGTGAGGGACTTATGCTTGCTGATGGGCCAGTCTGTGGCCTGTGTCAGATGATGTGCTGCCAGGATCTATATTAGAACATCGAAGTTTCAAAACTTTGAATGTTCTAATATCGACCCGTATTCAGCAAAAGCTGAAAATATCGAAGCTGCAGAAAACCGAATGTTTTCCTAGGGAAATAATTTGGTTGTCCGTTTCTGTTGCTCCGGTATTTTCAATGCTGTGGTGAAAAGTTACGGGTAGGGTTCAGGTAAGTGTGAGATTGAGAACAGGTTAGGTTAGTTAGGGTGCGGGTTAGGTATGTGTGTGATTGTGTGGACATGAGGGTTAGGGTGCGGGTTAGGTATGTGTGCAACTGTGTGGACGTGAGGGTTTGGGCGGGTTAGGTGAATTAGGGTTAGGGCGTAGATGAGTGTGTGATAGTGATGGACCTTAGGGTTTGGGTTAAGGTAAGTGGATAGTTAGTGGTGTATGTATAGTTTAGTGTAGGGTTAGGTGTAAGATTTTAAGTGTATGTGTGTGGATTGCTGTTTGTTTGGTGTGCTTGTGTTGTGTGTATGTGTTTTAGAACAGCAAATTTTTTCCCTTGTAAAAATTTGCTGTTCTGTATGTTCAAGGTTTTCAACTTTCATTGAATAGGGTTCGATATTAGAACATTCGAAGTTTTGAAACTTCAATGTTCTAATATAGACCCCTGCTGCCATACCTCTCAACTGTCCCTCATATTTCAGGGATGTCCCTGATTTGGTTTTAGCTCTGTACATCTTATTCACCCTAGCAGGTGCAGTTACTAATAAAAAAAAAAAACAAAAACTAAATAAAATAAGGGATAAGTAAAGGCTGAAGCAAATAGTTTGCTCACCGATCAGAAGCTATTGGGGGCATAATGCGCATGTGAAATTGAGTGCAACATCGCTTCATTTAAAGGAACTAAAAAAAAAATAGGTATATATTCCCTTGACAGTTTTATATTACACGGTATTATGCTTAGATGGGGTAAGGGTCATGGATATAAGATGGTCGAGGGTGCATGCTAGTTTAGGGAAGTGAGTTAGCTAGGTTTAATATAGAGTACAGCTATACATATAGGATATGGAGAGTCTAAACATTGCTAGGGATGTAGGTTGAGGGAAGGCTTTGGAGGGTAGGGGGAATATTAACCTTGGGTGTTAGTGGTTTATTACTCTGGCCATGGTGTTCATGGCCTTGAGTTCGAGGGTTGGCAAGGTGATTATTTCTAAGTTTAGCAGGGAGCTGTGTTGGTAGAAAAAACAAAAAAAATGTTTTGTTGAACTTTTGTTCTAAGGTAAGGAGATGGATATAACATACGGCTTAGTGGTAGTTTGTTCTGAGTGCAGTGTATAGGGTTATGGCTTTTGACACACAGCAGGTATTATAATTTAGGCGGCAGTGGCTGGGCATGTATTTAATCTTTGGCTTACTTATGATTTATACGTTTAAGCTGATGGTACTGTTTTTTTTTCCCTTCCATGTTCCCTTCTCTGGCAGTTTTTATTTCTTTTCTTTAGGGTGAGTGGTGATCACAGCAGAAGCATTGAGACAGAAGTGGGCCAGTACTGTGGCACAAATGGAAGACTTGTTTAGACAGATCTCTAATGATGTTCCAACAGCAAGTATGCAGGGTCTGAATACTCAAAGAAAGCGGCAGACGAGGACCGGAACTTGAACATCGAGAGCTAAGAGACCCAGACAGATGGCAATAGAAGAGAGGATAATGGAGATTGAGATGCCAGTGGCAGCACTTTCATCTTTGACAGGTAATAATTCACCAGGCATGGTGGGGGTACAGGCTGTAGGTGCAGTTAAGTGGACTGAGTCAGGGTTGAGTGGGAGTGTACAAGGTACTGCATTGGGTATTGGTTAGGAGGCTCTGGTTGATTGTGATTTGGGTCTTGATAACACCTTTTTGTTGTTAGAAGAGGATTTGGGGCATGGTCTAAATGAGGTAGGATCAGATTTCGGGTCGCGGCTGGGGGATTGGTTGGCGACGCAGGCACTACGGCAGGAAGGAGCACCAATTCTATTGACCCCACACATATCACTGGTAATGAAGGAGATTTGGAAAGGGGAATTTACTGATATTTTTGAGTTGATTGATGCAGATGGGGTGCAGTGTTTGATGGAAGTGAAGTCGTCTAATGGAAGGACCTATTGGGGTGGCTATAGGTCGCAAGCCGGTGGGTAGGTTTCGGCCAAGGATATGGGATAATTGGGTCTTGGGATTTATATACTACATGGTAGTGTGTTTGGAGAGGGATAATTCATTTTCCCTTCCAATCTTGGCCTATTGGACTAGCCATATATTGGCCTATATGGGAGGCACAGAGGTTGCGGCCAGGTAACTCATGGTTTTGTTGCGATCAGAAGTTTCATAAACGAAAGGCAGTTGACAATTCCATGCTTTGGGAAGTCAGACACCTAGATATTTGGCTTTTTACCATGATGGACACTTTTGGATTAGGTAACAAGGGGGCTCAGCCAGCGAAAGGGGGTGCCAGGGTATGTTGGGTCTTTAATGCCGGGAGGTGTTCATGGGTAGGCTGCAGGATTTTCCCATGCTTGTTCTAAGTATATGGGGGCACATGCAGCTACACAATGTGGTGGGGGTGGCAGTCAGTTTGGTGGTCAGGTGTCTTATTTCACGGTCCCAAGAGGTTGGGGTAGTCCTCGTATGGCATTGCAAGAGTACAGGGCCAGGCCAATTTTTGGGGCCAAAGGTGGGAGTCCTTTTGTGGAGGTACGGGACACCCAGGGGACCCATTCACCTATTAAGGTTAAGGTCTTGAAGGAGTTGCTGGCACATTATCCACTACCGACTGTGACTGGGGAATTAATTGAGGGTTTTTCTAGGTTTTTTTTTTTCGATTAAATCTATGTTGGTGGGGGATGGTAAGGTGGGGAAGAACTTGAGGTCTGTGAGAGGGAGGAGGATGTTTTCTGAGCTTTGATTGAGAAGGAGCGTCAAGCAGGGAGAATGTTGGGCCCATTTGGTTGGCTGCCTTTTACTGAATTTAAAGTGTTACTGCTGGGGTTGGTTCCCATGAAAAAACAGGGTGAGTTTCATTTCAATCATTTGTCATACCCTGAAGGCAAGTCTGTTAATGATTTCATCCCTGGGGAAGAGGTTAAAGTAACATATGCGTCTTTGGATGATGCGGTCCACATCATTAGGAATTTTGAGGATCCTTGGCTGGTTACGGTTGATATTGAGTCAGCTTTTCACTTGTTGCTGGTGCAGGAGGATGATTGGCCATTATTGGGCATGGTGGTGGATGATCGTTTTTATTTTTGACACTGCCGTGCCTATGGGGTGTGCAGTGATGTGTTCTACTTTTCACAAGTTTAGCAGAGCTCTGCATTTGATATGGCAATGTAGGATAGATGGGCATCAAGCAGTTCACTATCTAGATTACTTTTTGTTGGTGGATCAAGGAAGATAAAGTGCTTGGGTGGCAACGAAGGAATTTGTGGGGATGTGTAAGGCCCTGGGAGTACCACTGGCTAAGCATAAGTTGGAAGGTCTGGCGAAGGTGTTAGATTTTTGGGGTTTAACAGTGGATGCAGGACAGGGGTTGCTTTGCTTGCCAGAGCACAAGGTGGTTCAGCTGCAGGAGAAAGTCACCTGGGTGAAGTCCAAGAGTAAGGTTTGTGTGTGGGATGTGATGGAATTGTTGGGCTTAATGAACTTTGCTTGCAGGGCAGTGCACCCAGGATGTACATTTTGCTGGTCTGCGGCTTTTCTCTTGAAAGGCGGGAAGAGTAAGCACCACAAAGTAAGGGTCAGTAAGTGAGCGTGGGAGGTTCTAGATTTGTGGATAAAGTTTTTACATCAGTTTAATGGGATTTCATTTTGGCAGTTGGATTGGGTAGATCAAAGGGATCTGCAGTTGTTTACAGACGCGGCCGGGGATTTGGGCATGGGAGCTTACTTTGTGGGGCAATGGTTCTCGGTGCCATGGCCTGCTCATTGGTATGAAGAGTGGAAACAGGACATTGTCTTTTTGGAGCTGATGCCAATTTGGGTGGCTTCTGTGATGCAGCAGTATCATTTGAGGGGAAGGAGGGTGGTGTTTAATTCAGATAATATTGAGGTTGTGAGAGTGTAACAGGCTAAGATGCCTAAATCCCCTCGTTTGTTACTGGTTCTTCACAAACTTGCTTTACAAAATTTGTTGATTAACTTTTCATTTACAGGGTTGCATGGCTCTAAGTTTAGGAATGTAATGAATGACAATTTGTCTCATTTTCAGATTTGCAGATTTCAGCAGGTGGCTCCAACAGCAGCATGCCATCCCTCAGTTGTTCCAGACAAGATCTGGCAAATTGGCCAGTAGTAATCGGCAGGTTGGTGCAACAGTCATTGGCGGTATCTACAAAAAGAGCTTTCGGTAGGGCACTGTGCGATTTTGACAGTTTTCTAAGGCAGTTGCCAGATGAAGAGTGTGAGTGGTCAGAGAGTTTGTTGTTGTTGTGTTATTTAGCCAGGCTGAGGATGCAGGGAAAGGCAATATGAATGGTGAGGGACACTTTGAGAGATATTGGGGCATTTGCCCAGTTTGCCAGATTAGAAGACTGGACTAGGTTATGGATGGTGAGCCGAGTATTGAAAGGTTGGGGTGCAGTGGAAGGTCTTGCTACAGATAGGAGATGGCCTGTGACCAAAGGGATTTTAAGAATGTTGCTCAGGGTTTAGGTAGAATATGTGGATGTTTGGATGATAATGTGGTGTGGAGTACGGTAAGCATGTGGATGTATTGTGGGGCTTTTTGTGTGTCCGAGTTGTTGGGTTTTGTGGTGTGGAATGATGTGCTTATATTGCCCAGGGCAGTGCATTTTAGACTGAGGTCTTCGAAGACAGATCAGGAAGGTAGGGGGATGCCGATAGTCTTGGAAAAGGTTGACCCAATTTGGAGATGTCCTGTGATGTGGGGTTAGAGACTGTGTGTGGCTAAAGTATGAAGACTTCAAGGGTTAGTTTTTACATCAGTAGGTGGTAGAGCATTGATGGGTGAGCAACTGAATTTGATTATGAGAAGGGCTCTTAGTAGTGTTGGTCTAGATGGGGATAAGTTTTCTTTCCATTCTTTCAAGATGGCTATGGCATCGGATTTAGCGAAGGGAGGAAGTTCAATTGAAGTTATCAAGAGGGTGGGATGGTGGTCTTCCAATGCCTTTTTGACTTGTATTAAGTAATTTGGTGAGAAGTTTCAGTAAAATTATTTCAGGTGAAAGAAGGGTCATCTTGGGTCATTATTTTGTATTTTGGGCAGTTAGACACAATGGAATGAATCTGGGTTTGGAACATTTCAGACGGAAGGTCATCTGGCATGGTGAGGGTTGATGTGGAGTTGGATACTGCAGGTATTTACCATGTTGCAGAGTCAGTGGGGATTGTCGCATGTTTTGTTGATTCATTTAGGAGGGATTGATTTGGGTAGAATTCCGAAAAGGCAGTTGGTTTATCATATTTGTGAGGATGTCTTAGCATTGAGAAGGCTTTATCCATCTGTGCATTTGCTTTGGTCTTAGATTATTCCCAGGTTGTTTTGGAGGGAGACAAAACATTTTTCTGCAGTGGAGAGGGCTTAGACGTATGTTAACTTTATGCTATCAAAACATTTGAAAGAAATGTTGGTGCATACTATACGGCATGTGGAGTTTGAGACCAGGGATCCCATGTGGTATAGGATGGATGGGGTTCATCTCAATGAATTTGGTCTTGATTTTTTTAACCTTCATTTTGGGTTAATGGTGGAGGATTTAGTAAAACAGCATATTGTGTGAGGGGGGAACAGCCATTTTAGGCTGGTGGGCGGAGAAGAGAGACAGCCTTGCTCCTCTTCTGCCCCCCCCCCCCCCCAGGAGGATAATTGGAATTTGAGGTGGTGAAATTTTGATGGTGGAAGACTGAGTGGATGGATTGGGATTGGTGATATGCTAATGTGAGCAGGGACACTGCCTTGTTATTACAATAATAAGTGAGAGCAAGTGGGGGACGCTGCTTATCCAAGGGTGAGCAGGTATGCTGCCCTTATGTTTATTTATGTTATTCTGTTGCAATGAGTTGAATTTGATTGTTTTAATAAAGTTTTCATTTTACTATTTTATTATCCATTACAATAAAGGTTGTCAAACATCTGTGCCATCTGTGTGTTTTTTAATTGATCCATGACAACTGGTTTATAACAGGAGTGAGAACAAGCTTTGACCTTTCACTTAGGATGTATATTTTTAAAATCCATATAAAGATGTCTGTATGTATTTGAATAGATGTTTCAAGCAATGTCCTATTACTATTTAGAAGTAAAGTTTCATGTCCTGATTTCCAGTATGATGTATAGGAAGTATTATTCCAAAGCAACACCATGTTAATAAATGCAGAGTTGAAATAAAAATCAATATCTGAAAACCCTACTCCTCCTTCATCCCAGCTTGTGGTCTGCCAGAGAAGAGAAATTCTTGTTTTTTTGGGATACCAAAGGAAGTTGAGTAATAAGTTATTAATTTTCTGTTTATTTTTGTCAGGTGGGGAATTATTATAGCTTGGCCAATGAATAAGATTTTAGGTAACAGTATCACTTTGATTAAAGTTGGTCTGTCTCAACATGTGAAGAAGAGTCTGCTCCAACTGTCAATTAGACTAGTAACTGAGTTTATAAGTTGCTGGTTATTAGATACGAGTGATTTTTTATAATAAGATCCAATAATGATACCTAGATATTTAATATGTGTGCCCTCCTAGTTTATGTCTCTTTTTGATTCAAGTTTCATAGTAAAAGTGCCCAAGTTTTGCTGTGATCAAATTTTAGACTAGAGATGTTTGCAAAGAAGTCTAGATTATGTAACAGGTGATCTATTGAATTTTCAATAACATTAGAAGTTATTAGTAGGTCATCAGCAAACACTTGTATGTTGGGGGATAATTTGTCTGACACTTTATATCATTTACTGCTGTCACTATTTCTAACAATTTGCAAGAGGCTCAATAGCCATGACAGAGTAATGGGGACAGGGGTACTCCTGTCTAGTATCTCTTAATATTTTGAATGGGCTAGACAAATAAGATCCAAGCTGTACACAGGCTATGTACTTCTCATATAGTTTGTTTAACTAATCCTATAAAGTTTGGAGAGAAATTGTATTTTTGCAGAGCTTTAAACAGATATGGCCAACTTAGGGAGTCAAAAGCTTTATCTATATCAAGGCTTAAAATAGAAAGCTCATTTTTTCTTGTTTGCTAAGTCTATTAAGGATAGTAATCTAATTACATTGTCTTGTACCTTTCTGTTTTAGATAAACCCGGTTTGGTCTTCATGAATTAATACTGAAAGAATATTATTTAATTTGTCTACGATAGACATGAATATCTTGTAATCAATGCTAAAGCAAAGAAATTGGCCTGTATGATGTGCTAAGGTTGCCTCTTTCTTTGGTTTTTAGGATGGTAGAATTGATAGCATATTTCCATGAGGGAGGGATGTTTGCTGCAGTTTTAACTTCTTGAAATGCATCAAGTAATATTTCCAAGATGCTATCAGATAAGACTTTGTAAAATTCCAGAATTAGACCATCTAGCCCTGGTGCCTTTTTTTTTTGTATTAAGATTTTTTATTTGTCACTTTAATTATTTAAAGGAAACGAGTCTGTCTATGTTACCATTATTGTGTCTGGATAGCTTCTTTTGAATATTATTAACACGAAAGATGTTTATACTTTTATCACTTGTAGAGGAGTTATTACTATTATTAATATTCTTGTAATGGTTTTTAAAACATATGTTTTTTAGATCTGTAACTTTGATAGTGTTACTATTTCTCGTGTATATTATTTCTTTTATATGACTTTTTTCATTCAAATATTTCGATCTAATTTTGGGATTACTTGAGTAGGATTGTAACCTGATTTTTTTCCAGATTTATTGATACTTTATGCTGCATGATATCCTGAGATTCCTTGTTCAGTTTACATATGTCAGCTAATGCAGAGTTGTCATTTGATGTAAGTTTTAGTTTGTCATTTTCTTTTTGTATGTCTACTAGTTTTTTTAACCCACTCTATCCTTTCATTTATATACCAACTTTTGAATTTATCATGCAAGACTACCTTTAAAATGCCCCATACGATAATATCTGAAACCTCTCCATTATTATTGACATCTAGGTAAAGCTTTATTTCATCTAGAAACCATTCCTTAAATCCTTGAACTGTTACTAGATAAGCAGGTAGTTTTTGGCAGAAGTTTAAGGGGTCAGTATTAAGTGTTACATTGAAGAGGATAGCATTGTGGTCAGACATAGGGCATGATGTCAGCATTACATTATCATTTTTAGCCAGTAAAGAATTGGTTACAAAGACTTTGTCTATGTATGTCTGTGTGCCAAATCTGTAAGAGTAGTCAGAATACTTCAGGAGGATAATATTTTTATACCATCAATGTCAATTAGGTTTCTGTCTTTTATGTAGTTGTTCAAGTGCTTGGCAACAGGGGACATCTTGAAGGGCTTAGAGCTTGTGGTATTAGTGGAGGACAAGATACAATTAAAATCACCTGCTAATAGTAACTCACCTTTTGACTTTAATGTTATGGTGTCTAAATGTTTTTTCACAGTTTTAGTCCCAATATCCGGTACCCAGTAGGTGTATGCAAAAGTGTACATCTTTTTATTTAGTTTTAGTATGACTAAAGCAAGCATACCATCATTGCTTGAGTATGAGTCATCTCTTTCTGGAATTCTCATTAATTTTGCAGGATAACACTAGCCTAGCCAAACAAAATTACCAACAACTTAGGAATCAGGCCAAAAAACAAACAAAACTTGATAAACAGAACTACTTCCCTAGGTATCCTAGACAAACACTCAAAAAATCCCCAAAAGTTTTTGCAAGCTATCGATTCCCTACTAAAACCCACCAAAACTACCACTCCAGCTCCCAACACCACCACTAATAATGATGACATAGCTTCTCAATTTAATCACTTCACAGAATCTGTTCTGTCATTATCTGCCCAACTATCCAAGAATAACTCTATATCTACCCCAACCACAAGTCATGATAATGTACCTTCTTTTACTCTCTCACCTGTACCAACCTCTATAATTAAAAAATACTCTTAAAAGTGAAACCTACCACTCTCGCAGCCAATAGTATACCCACTAACTTCCTAAAATAGCAGCTGAATCCTTAGCTTACCCTGTTCTCAATTCTTATCAACTACTCCATACAGGAAGCATACATCCCTCAACTATGGAAAGTCTCATATATTATCCCTCTTCACAAAGGCGGCAACTCCTATGACCTATCAAACTACTGTCTCATTGCTATCTTATCTCCCTATCTAAGCTACTTCAGAAATGTATTCACACTCAAGTTATGCACTTCCTGAATTCACATAATCTCCTCTCCATCACACAGCATGGCTTCCATCCAAACCATAGCACAACTACTGCACTTCTCCCTTTTACTAATCAGGTTAACCAACTTAGAAACAACAACAATTTTGTATCAGCTATATTCTTAGATCTTTCCAAAGTATTTGATATGGTCTCACATTCCATACTATTAGACAATCTATCCTCCCTGTCCTCTGCCCCCTCTACTATTGCCTGGTTCAAAAACTATCTGGCAGGAAACAATCTGTCCAATGGCAAGGTGTGCTATCACCTATACTGCCAACTATCACAGGCGTACCACAAGGCTCAATATTGGGGTTACTACTATTATCCATTTTCATCAACAAACTACACACCTCCACCCAGCATGCCTCACTTATACAGTACGTAGATGATTCAATGCTAATCTGCTCAGCCCCATCCCTAACCACTTTACAACAACTTACCCCAAAATCCTTCAGCTTCATGGTTCATAGGTCAGTACTAGGGCCTATACAAGCCTAGCCATAACAATTCCCTGGCTATTTCTTCCCACACTATTTACTTCCCTGGACCCCTGTCTAACAGGGTGACTGACGTGATCCCCGGGGTAAATTTCCTTTCTCCCATCCAATCGTCAAGGTTCCTTTTGAAGAGGGCTGAAGAGGCACTCTGCTTGACATGTATGGGCAATCTATACCAGAGTCTGGGGAGTCTCTGGGTCAGGAACCTATCCCACCAGCATGTTTTGTTTATTGTGATGACAAGGTTTAGATCCTTGGAGCATGTGCCTCTGAGGGACTGGGATTTCTTTAAGTGTAGCATGTCCAACAGCTCTGAGTTTGACATGGCCTTGTACGTTAGCAGAGATCACCTCTGAGTAGACGATATGCAACAGAGTATAGTTGGAGTTTTTTAAGGCTGTCAGCATAGGGCATCTGCTTTAGGCCTGTGATTCTTTTAGTGAGGTATTTCTGTGGCCTTTCCAGTTATTGCAGATGTCTTGAGAGGTACATACCAAATGGGGCATTGTATTCTAAAATGGGTCTAATGAGAGATGAGTACAGTGGGGCAATGACCTCCTTTTTTTTGGATGAAAAGCCCTTAGTGATGAGGTATGCTACATAAAAGGATTTCCTGACTGTTGTGGCAATGTGGTTATTGAAGGTGAGACCACTGTCCACCTGTGTCCCTAAGTCTCTTATCACGCTTTCGATGTTTAGTGTACTGCCACCTATATGGTAATTCACGGGTACATGTTTTTTTCCCAAAGGGGATAACTATACATTTCTTGGCATTGAGCTTGAGCCCATGGTCCTGCACCAAGCATCTGTTTCTGTAAGGCCCTTTTGTACAGTATCCACATCATTTGGGGATTCAACAATGGCTCCCAGTTTGCAGTCATCTGCGAACTTTGTTAGCCAGAGTCCCTTAGTGTTGGGCCTGTACTTCAGAGAAGTAGATGCCAAACAAGAGTGGTCCCAGGACTGAACCCTGAGGTACTCCACTTGTCACTTTGTCTGGAGCTGGATTTGGAGTTGGCTACTTTTACAGTGTGGGTTCTTTCAGTAAGCCAGTTAGCAACCCATTGTGTGATGTAGGGATTAATGCCAAGCTTAGTAAGTTTATCTATGATTCCAGACTGGTGGATGGTGTCAAAGGCCTTGGCAAGGTTTAGATAGGCTGTGTGGACCACCTTACTCTTGTCCATGGCTCTGGAGACTGATTCAAAGAAGTCAATCAGGTTCAGGAGACAAGATAGGCCCTTCACGAACCCAAACTGGGTGGGGTCCAGTGTTTGAAGGTTGCCAATGTATTTGTTTACAAGTTCCATGATAATACGCTCCATGGCCTTGCAGATAAGGCTCATCAGACTGATGGGACGATAGTTTCCGGGATCCAAGGTGTATCCCCTTGTGGAGTGGGATAATTGTAGCTCTGCACCACTCAGTGGGCATGAAACCTGAGGTGAGGCTATGATTAAACAGGACATTTAGGTGAGGTACCAGTTCATATTGTAGTTCATGTAGTACACAGCCCGGGATGTCATCTGGTCCCATGGATGCTGGAAAATGGATTACTGATATCCAACTTATCCTAAATCCCAACAAGGCCAAATTACTCCTATTTACCCCCAACAAATTTAAAAACTTCTCCTCTTTCCTTCACTATCACCTCCAGTAATGGCACTGTAATTTCTCCCTCTCCCCATATTAAACTTCTTGGTATAGAAATAGACAAAAATCTTCACTTTGATGACCATCAAAAAAGTACATAAAAAAATTGGAGCTCTATACAGACACAAAAACTTCCTATCAGATCAAGCATAGGTCACCCTAGCCCAAACCCACCTTCATGTATGCAGCACCAATCCTAACCCAGGTCAGGAAATTGGACCTAGACAAACTTGAGCCATGTTACAATAAAACTGCAAAATTTGCCAATAACTCTGCTTTTAGAAGCCATCACAGCCTCACCCTAAAGGAACTACAGTGGCTAGAACTTACTCAGTTATTTAGTTACCACCAACTAGTTCTAGCTTACAACATTCTAAAGAATCCTTACAAAACTCCAGCACTAAACCAACTACTGACCCAATACTCAGCACACCATCGTCAAGTTCTACAACAAAACTCACCTCTGCATCTCTAATGCTAACAACACTGCAGGCAAAACTCTATTCTCTCATTCCATAGCTAGAAAGTGGAATAACCTCCCTCATAATGTGTCTTCTACATCATCTATAACAGTTCAAAAATTCACTTAAGTCACATCTTATGGATTCCAGGCTTTGTCCATGCATTACATAAATACTTTCCTTTTCTCCTCCACTACTTCTTACCTTCCTCTCTACTTCTTCTTACAGTCTACATGCTACAGTGTTGGAAACTCCTCAGTTGACTGCCATTTGGGTCCTAATTTCCTGCAATTTAAGCTTGCTAGGAACAAATCCATTGCAGATGCATATTATTTCTTGTGTGATTTTGTGCTTGTCTTATGACCTTTTGCAAAAAAAATGTATGTTTTAGTAACCTTCTGCATAGATAAAATATATCCAGTTTACTATATCTGTCATTGAAGCCAAAAATTAACCCTCTCATGACATCAGGGAATTCCTAGCTTCTGTGGTTTAATAGCAAACAGAAGGGAAACTGCATGTACATTAAAAACATACAAAAGGAAAAATGTATTTCACAAGAAATACAACCTCCATTCCAATTAACAGTGCCAGCAACAAAAATTCAATTCAATATACTACGTATGCATGAACTAAGAACATGAAGCTGTATACAATTTCTTAAAATTCTTTATATTTAAACAGACTAAGTTACACTGATTAGTCCTAATAATTGTTGGTTGATACTCTGATTAGTCCTAATAATTGTCGGTTGCTATCAGTAAATACAAGACTATAATGTCATTAAAGCAGACAGGAAAAAAGATGCATTTAAAACTATCACTGTCAGAAACATAATTGTAATTCTTATTTAAATATAAATGTAATTCACATCAAATAAATCAATATTTACAGTATAACATATGCTTATAAGACTTTTTAGATGAAAAATAACTGCTAAATGAATAAAAACAGATGAAAAATAATTGCTAAATGAATAAAAACACAGTTCAAATGATCATTCTTGAATCTGATTGGCTGTTAGAGTTTATGAAGAGAAACCGGTTTAGAGGTCATGCCTACTTCCTGGAAGACAGCACAGATTGTTTCTTCTGAGTCTGTGAGCTTACTATAGCCTTTAGAAGTTTGAGCTTCCCAAAAGTTGTCAAAATTCCATCAAAAAGGTAAGTAGGGGGGATTTTCTAGTGAAGTGAAGCTTTTAAGCATAACTTGTAAAATGATGAATATTTAAAATAAAGGCTTCAAATTACCAACCATACACAGCTATAAGATATATTAGCTAAATGGAGCACATTACAGACGTTCAGTTAAGTAGTAAATGTATATATAATAATAAAATGTCACTACTTTTTTTAATTACTTAACAGTAACACAGTAAACATTGCTCTATCCTGCAGTGATTAAATACTATGACACTGGGACAAAAACAGAAAGGACAGGCACATACATGAAGAAATAAGTATGGGATATATAGGATATAAAATACATATATGTAAATATATGAAATTAGTGGTTTTATACCATTTCACTAGTGCTATACCATGTATGATGAGATAAAAGTATAAAATAGTTTGCAGTTAGATAAGATTTTGATTTACTTTAATTGTGTGCAATATATATTTATAAAGTTAGCATTGTTGTGGGAAAGATAATAGGAGAGAAAAAAGCTACATTACCTTCTGTGTATGATTCCACATTATTTAGAAGGGGAAAAAAAACAAAAATGTGCATGAACTGTGACGTTATATGTAATCATTTGTCTCTGGGTTTCTTTTTTCTTTAATAGTCCACTCATTTTTTTGAAAGATGTCTTTTTAAGTTCATTGAAGAATCCATGGGTTCAGGTTGATTTAAAAGGTACTTTTTTGGACAAATGTAGATGCTTCTTCAAGAGAGTCCAAAGCTTTCTTTCCTTCTGGCAGGGATAGCCTTATTCTTGCTGGGAATACAAGTTATGCTTTGATTCCTTCCTTTTTAATTATTTTATTAGAGGGACACATGCTTTTCTGTTGGACATTACAAGAGGTGAAAAGTCACTGTCAAACCTAATAGTTTGGTCACCAATTTTTAATGGAGCAAGGGACCAGGCAGTTCTTCAAACAAGGTATTTGTCTTGAGTGGAGATAAATCTTACAATAATTGATCTTGGACGGCTGTTTTTACAGGCTACAGAAGTTGTACTTAAAGACCCATGTGCCCTTTCTATCCCAAAGGATGGTGCTTCAGGTAGGTTTAGGATTTTAGGAATCCAAGAAGTCAGGAAATTAATCATAATGTCCTCCTCCATCTGCTCCGGGATGCCGTAGATTCTATGTTGTTTTTCCTGGTTCTATTCTCTTTTCAATGAGTATGGTGTTTTCTTGAAGAAGAAAGCCTATGGTTTTCTCTCTTTCTGTTAACATGTAGTCTATATCTGTTACAGAATCTTCCAAAGCAGCAATCTGAGTAGTTTGTTGTTTTAGAACTTCATTTAATAAGGTCATTTGTTTGGTGGTATCTTCTTTTATACTGTCCACTTTAAAGTTTAATTTGCCTATTTTCCAACCAAGCCTTGAACTCTAGTAAGGATTGCCTGTATTTCTTTCTTCACTGGATTTTCTTGCTGAGAAAATTTGGAGCTGCTCATCTTCCTCTGTGAATTTGGTTTCAATGTCCCTTCTATTTGAAAGTTTGACAGGAAAATATGAAAATGTTAGCTGAAAAGTTATACCAACTTGTAGCTTACAACTTCCAGAATCTGATTTTATTAGTTTCAGGTCTCTGTTGGTGAAATTAACTAACAAATCCTGTCATGAAAAAATGAAGACTGCAGAGCTCAAGAACTCTCTTGCATTCAGCTCGCCATCCAAGCCATGCCCTAAGAATTGGTCATTTTTGATGTAGAACAGGCTAAAGAAGAAATGCAAAAAAATTGTCTAACAAAAACTGAGCCATCAAGCATAAGAGCACTCCACTTCTCATTCTTCTGATAATAAAGCACACGGAGAGACTTTGCCAGTGAAAACTTTTCAACTATTCCAAAGGAAAATGACTGAGAGACCAAGAAAATTACCACAGTCAATAGGAAACTTTGGGAATACATAGAATTGAACTGGAATCTGCAATTGGGAGATGGAAATTAACATGAAGATCTGAAATATGTAAATTAATATATAAATGTGAGACTGTAATCAGTTGCAATTATGAAATATGGCTGTATAAGAATAAGTGCAAAGAGTAGACTTTAGTTGACTTTGCTAAACCTGTAAGGAACTGTAAAGCATTTGCTTCACTTCATGTCATTAATATTTGGAAGGGCTCTGAATTGGGGGGGGGTAACTAAGTAAAACAATTTCCATTCTTAACAGTATTTCTCAGAAATGGTTCACAATGTGAATTGCATATTTCATAGTAATTTTAGTTGTTCTTGTATATGAAGTTACTTAAGTGAGCAATGCTTTTCCCCCTTTTCTTCTTCTTTCTCTTCTCTTTCTTTCTTGCTATTAAGAAATGTAGGCGTTACAGAGCAAAAAGGGAAACAAGCTAGACAAGGGCATTTTAAAGTTAAACGGCTACAATCTTGGGTTGTTGAAGTGAAGGGATAGGGTATAAAAGCACAGAAATAAACTATGTTACAGCCAATATGTTTTCTCTTACTTTTACATGGGTGAATGTCTAGATTAAGACCCTTGGGTTAATCTAATTAATATGAAATGGAAATAAGTAAATATGAGAACACTAAATATTATGAAACATTTTCCTTTAGCAATAAATATTTCAGCTTGTCTTTCAGTCTACAGCTGAGGACTACATTTTTTTTCTCCATATGTTTTATGGAGACAAGCTGATAAAAGACAGAACATGGATTTCTTCAAGGATAAAAGTTAATGATTTCTGAAAGTATGCAAGTTGTATTCTCATGGGAGATAAGATAGAAAAAAGAACAGATACCAATTACCATAAGTAGAAGCACAGGATGACATGCATCTTAGCATGGATAACCTCAATTTCAGGTTAACTAAAGCCTATGTTAGCAGCTATTCCGCACAAATGTTCCTCTCTAGAGGGTTAAATGTCATTATTTAAATATGTGCATAGTTGTATTAACAGGTTATATGGGTGTTCATTTTAGGGCTTTTATTAAAACAAAAGGTTTTGTAAAATGTGACATAGGTTGCAGTGCTGATAAGTAAAACTGTATAAAAGATTAACTTGCCAAAAAATTAATGGGTGTATGTATCAGAAAAGCTGGAAAAAGACAGTTAAAAAGTTACCATATATAATAGGTGAGAATAATGATACCTTACCATAATGGCAGCACTTTACATATTATCTTGGAATATGAATGGTCTTGCAGGTGTAGACATAAAAGAAAGAATACTTAATTATATTAAAAAATGCAGAGTATAAATAGCAATGCTAGAGGAAACACATTTGGAAAGGAAGAAGCATGTGAATTTGATAAAGAAAGAATTTCAGGATGGATATTCTGCATATTATCAGATACAGGAAAAGAAAAGCACGTATATTAATTGCTAGAGGAGCACCAGTAGTAATAGAAGAGGAAGAAATGATAATAATGGTAGATTTGTGGTAGTAAGAGGCCACTGGCAAGGGATGAGGATTGCACTGCCATGCATTTACATTCCACCTAAAACTGCTTTTATGGAGGTTAAAAAAAAATGGGAGAAATAATCTTTCAGCAGGGAATATCATTTGTAAGTGGGTGCTGGAATTTGATTTGCAACAATGAGGATGTACTGGAGGACTAGAAGGGAAAAATGATAAAAAGAGAGCAGCTTTCCAAACACATTTATAAAAATATTTGGTATGAAAGACCCAAATTCACTAGTTGGAACTCAGAGAAAATGTATATATTATTCACCAATGTGCAATAACTGGGCTAGACTAGGCAGAAATTATATTTTGGAGGAACATGTGCATTTAATTGAGAACTTTGACATACATCTAATAACTATTTAATATTATAAGCTAATAATTACCAAGAAAATTGAAAGATAATGAAGTAAATATGAATCATTGTCACTTACCCACCTACACATTAATAAGAAAGTAATTTAAGGAATGGGTAGTGAAAATTATCTGGGCATTATTATTAAAGATAGAAAGTATTCCAGAAGTTATAGCTAGTGAGTGAAATAAAATGAAAGTGGAGTTTAAAAATAGGGTAGAAAAAAAGATTTGTTTAAAAAGTAATAACAATTATTTAGAGTGGCTGACAAAATAAGGGGAATCACAAAAAAGAAGAGGTGGAACTGCAGAGTGCTAAATATAAAATAAGGGAACACCTGGATAATATGCATAGTTTTAGAAAGATTGCTGTTATGCAAATGGTTTCTGATGACTCCAGAGCACAAAAACTTTTGGCATAACGGTTTAGGCAACAGAAAGCATTAAGGGCTGTTGCCAAACTTTGGGAGCCAATAACAAGAAACATAACCAGAGATACTGGTGAGGTATTAGAGATATTGGAGAACTTTTATGAACATTTGTATAAAACATAGAAGCAGGGAAATCTGGAAAAAGCACAAATGGAAATTTTTATAAAATACTTAAATATGCCAAGGTTAGATGTAGCTGAGTCTTAACAACTAACTGCTAAGACAGGAGGAGATGAGATACAAGTGGTGATGTATAACCAATCTACAAGAACGTCTCCATGAACAGACAGTTTTCACTGGATGCTTGGAATGTGGGAGGAAAGAGTGATAAAGATCTAGCAATATTTTAAAAGGGGAGCACCAACATCCTAAAAAAACTGTGGTGGCTGTAATGCTTAAAGATGGTAAAGCTTCATATAGCTCCATTTCAGTTTTAACCCATAATTATAGTATGTTTATGTCTATAATAGCTAAAAGTGTGGCAACAGTATGCCAAAGTTGATAAATATGGACCTGTGTGGTTTTGTAGAAGGGATGCAAACATTTGACAAAATTAAAAGAACAATGCTGATCCAGAGGAAAAGAGGATGTAAGAAAATACTGCTGTTATTGGTTGATCTTGATTCAGAAAAAGCATTTGGCAGAGTAAGCTGGAATTTTATGAGTAGGGTAATATAAGAATCTGCATTTCTGATAAATAATAAGGCCAATTTGAAGGATATATGAGGGGTCATAGACAACAATCTCAGAGGGTGGTGCCTCTCTGTTAAGTTGTGAACATAGAAATCTGGCAGGGTGTGCTCTTCCTCCTCTGTTGTTTTAGTTGTATTTATTACCACTGGCATAGAAAGTAAAGGACTTTGAAATTCAAGGTTATAATTGGTATGGTGGTCAAGAAAAGTTGGATATATTTTCAGATGACATTATTTTGTACCTTATACAACCAGAAAGGGTGTAGTGTTGTGGAACATTCTGAAAAGTCCATTGTTTCAGCATATAAATTTAATGACATAAAAGCAAAGACTATGGCTATAGCTATAAACTATGCACCTCACACATACATCCATTAAGAAATGTCCATATTTATGGGGATATGATAAAAGTAAGTTTTAGGAGTATGGATTAAAAAGGATTCTGTTATATGGCAGCTAAGAATAACATTAATATAAAAACTGAGAACCTGGAAGCTCCTGCTTATGGATATGGACAGCAAGGTGCAACCATTAAAATGTATTTGTCCCTATAATTTTACACACAGGTTAGGCATATATTTATCAACCAAAGGAGAAGTTTTGGATAGTAATTAATGAGTTGAAGGATTTTATCTGGGAGGGGAAAATGGCAAGAGTCAAGTTGGATATGCTGAGCCTCCCAAAGAACAAGGAGGCTTAGGATTACCTGATTTAAAGGGATATTTTAGAGCTACACAGTTATGGCTCTTATATGTAACACAAACCTAAAGCTGCAATTGAAAGTGGAAAGGGATGATGATGAAGCAGAGGAGTAATTCAAGAAATAAGGAAACAATGGAATTTTGAACTAAGATCTTTAAGGAGAATAACAGCAGTCATGCAGAATATTATATTCAAAACGTAGCAGAAAGTATACTAAAAACTAAGGCAAACATGGGAATGGAAAAAGGAGATTCTGCCAGTAGGGATGACTGTAATCAGGGGTACAGAGAATAGACTAGAGGGGGGGCTGGAATTTACTATATGAAGCTGACAAATGAACCAAGGTAGTATGAGCAACGAATTAGAATGAAAAAGGTAATGCAATAGGAAAAGGCCAAGAAGACATCTGAATTGCAAAATCAGGATTGCCTTTCCTATTGAGGATTGTTATCAGAGTACTGAGAAAGAGAACGGACAGAGGAATCCTAAATGAAAGACCTGTGTTGGCTGTGCTTTTATTTGAATGTAGATGAGAATCTGTTATTAAAAAAGGGATAATTAGTAAGACTTATAAAATATGGCATGATAAGCATAGGAATCTAGATATGCAATATACAATGAAAAAAAGGGAAAACACGTATATAGCTCTGAAATATGCAACAAAGTCTAGAGAATTTAGGATTTTTGCCTGGAAATTTTTGCATAGATTTTTTTCCCTCAGGTAGATAGCAAATGCTTGAGTTGTAATGGGAAGAAAGTGGCATATGTTCTTGGAATGTAATAAGTTAGCAGACTTTCAAAAATCTCCTATGGAGTACTCTGCTAGGAATACTGGGTGAGTGAATGAGTATTACTAAGGAAATTATTCCTTTGAGCTGGGATACAGAATTTGAATTGCCTAAACATAGTAAGGCATTAAATTTTAATCCTGGTAGCTGTCAAAAAACAATTACTGTAAAATCAAAATCAAAATCAAAATCTAAACCAACTGTACTCAAAGTAATGAATATTGTAACATAGATAAAAGAACAGGAAGTGGGAACTTTAGAATGGGTAGTAATAAATTACATAGAAAAAAAATGGAATGTGTGGGAACAATACAATGCAGTAAAATGTTTTAGAGGAGGAATGAGTCTTGTGTGAAGGCAGTAATTCAATAATTTATGCAATGTTGCTATGACTATATGATGTACAACAACATACGTGATTATATAAAGCCTGTATGAATTTATTATAGTGTGATTACTGTTATATAAGTATAAGTTTGCCTGTACCACAAGTGATAATCCAATAAAGGTGTTAAAAAAAAACTACAGAGAGTAAAAAATAAAAATATTTTCCTTTTGTGGCCAGTTAACCAAAACCTTACCACAAAAGTTCAGACATACTTTCTTAGTGGTAGTTTTCTGCAAAGAGAATTTTCCCTAAGATAAGGTACAGGTTTACTGTAAAGGACAGGGACAGCATTAGTGCACAAAGGCTTTCACCAGACAATATGGAGATATATATATATATATATATATATATACACACACACACACACACACATATGTATGTATGTATATATATATATATATATATATATATATATATATATATATATATATATATATATATATATCTTTTTACTATTTGGTAACAAGGTAAGTTGACTGGTTTTGCTGACCCATTTCAGATATAGATAGAGAAGCACACCACTTCATCCAACACAAAATTATTAGCTCAAGCACATCATACATATAAACTACAACAGCATTTACATAAATCCACCCAACAGTCAAGTTGGGGTTTGCATCCTCCATATTTTTTCTAGATTAACTGCATTGTTGTGTAGCAATAGCCAACGGGAACTGGCCTTTCCACTATTGTAATCTAATACATAACAGTCAACTATTGTAAAATACAAATAAATGATAAATCAATGGAATAATCAGCATTCATAAACATTCCAAGATATTCCACAAAGCAATTCAACCAAACAATGGAACCCTTATATATAAAATGAAAGCATCAATTTAAAATGAAAGCATCAATTTGCATATAGTTATTCATCATCTTCAGTCCCTAACCGAAGCTGTGAAACCAGCAAGATTGTCACCATCTTGGAAAGTCATTTGGCAAGAAGAAACTGTCAAACACATTTATTCTTATTTTCTTACAAGAAAACTCCAGGCTTAGATGGTATCACAAAAATATATAAATTATTACCAAATGATACAATTTACTTAAAAAGTATACCCATCTGTGCAGAAAGGAAATATATTCCTCCTTCCTGGAAACAGGATAAAAATCCAAAACAGTGTTAATCATATAGACGTATCTCCCTTTTGAGTTTACACTATAAAATCTTGTGTCAGTTTTTGCAAATTTTTTAATAGAAACTATAAAATATCTAAAACAAAGACTACACAGCGTTTTTTTAATAGACAAACTCAGCCTAATAATAAAGGAATAAAGGAGTAAAAGAACAATTCGTGTTTATGCAAAATCGATTATATCAAAGTTGGCAATTATAAGTTAAGTATAAAATGAAAGTGCTGGACTTGGATGACCAAGACATTAGAATTTTATGGATTACTATAGAGCATTATTATATTATTAGAAATGCATATACATATAATGACACCAAAGCATATGCATAAAGCAGGCCCTTTATCGCACACAAATGAAAAGTTAAAGGAACAAAGCAAGGTTGCAATCCTTTCCCACTCATTATAGAATCATTTGCAGTATATATTTCACAAATAATAGTAAAACAGATTAATGAAACCAATCAGTGTAAAAAATTGTTTATTTAAGACATTTTACTAAGTTATTTGAGAAAATGCATAACTTGGTTAGGTTATTAGAGAAGGATTCAAAAATTAAATGTAATAATAAGAAAGAGTTTAATTAATAAACATAACTTGGATGATTAATAACTAAGCAAATATAACTTGGACTTATCAAAACCTGTACTAAATATTAAGGGATATATATTTTAAATAGTAAGGATTAGATTATTTAAAAGAGAATTTTAATATTAAAATAGAGAAGATCAAAACAATACCAAATGGAATAATAATTTGTCTCTTGCGAACTGTTTATTTATGTTATTCTGTTGCAATGAGTTGAATTTGATTGTTTTAATAAAGTTTTCATTTTACTATTTTATTATCCATTACAATAAAGGTCGTCAAACATCTGTGCCATCTGTGTGTTTTTTAATTGATCCATGACAACTGGTTTATAACAGGAGTGAGAACAAGCTTTGACCTTTCACTTAGGATGTATATTTTTAAAATCCATATAAAGATGTCTGTATGTATTTGAATAGATGTTTCAAGCAATGTCCTATTACTATTTAGAAGTAAAGTTTCATGTCCTGATTTCCAGTATGATGTATAGGAAGTATTATTCCAAAGCAACACCATGTTAATAAATGCAGAGTTGAAATAAAAATCAATATCTGAAAACCCTACTCCTCCTTCATCCCAGCTTGTGGTCTGCCAGAGAAGAGAAATTCTTGTTTTTTTGGGATACCAAAGGAAGTTGAGTAATAAGTTATTAATTTTCTGTTTATTTTTGTCAGGTGGGGAATTATTATAGCTTGGCCAATGAATAAGATTTTAGGTAACAGTATCACTTTGATTAAAGTTGGTCTGTCTCAACATGTGAAGAAGAGTCTGCTCCAACTGTCAATTAGACTAGTAACTGAGTTTATAAGTTGCTGGTTATTAGATACGAGTGATTTTTTATAATAAGATCCAATAATGATACCTAGATATTTAATATGTGTGCCCTCCTAGTTTATGTCTCTTTTTGATTCAAGTTTCATAGTAAAAGTGCCCAAGTTTTGCTGTGATCAAATTTTAGACTAGAGATGTTTGCAAAGAAGTCTAGATTATGTAACAGGTGATCTATTGAATTTTCAATAACATTAGAAGTTATTAGTAGGTCATCAGCAAACACTTGTATGTTGGGGGATAATTTGTCTGACACTTTATATCATTTACTGCTGTCACTATTTCTAACAATTTGCAAGAGGCTCAATAGCCATGACAGAGTAATGGGGACAGGGGTACTCCTGTCTAGTATCTCTTAATATTTTGAATGGGCTAGACAAATAAGATCCAAGCTGTACACAGGCTATGTACTTCTCATATAGTTTGTTTAACTAATCCTATAAAGTTTGGAGAGAAATTGTATTTTTGCAGAGCTTTAAACAGATATGGCCAACTTAGGGAGTCAAAAGCTTTATCTATATCAAGGCTTAAAATAGAAAGCTCATTTTTCTTGTTTGCTAAGTCTATTAAGGATAGTAATCTAATTACATTGTCTTGTACCTTTCTGTTTTAGATAAACCGGTTTGGTCTTCATGAATTAATACTGAAAGAATATTATTTAATTTGTCTCGATAGACATGAATATCTTGCAATCAATGCTAAAGCAAAGAAATTGGCCTGTATGATGTGCTAAGGTTGCCTCTTTCTTTGGTTTTTAGGATGGTAGAATTGATAGCATATTTCCATGAGGGAGGGATGTTTGCTGCAGTTTTAACTTCTTGAAATGCATCAAGTAATATTTCCAAGATGCTATCAGATAAGACTTTGTAAAATTCCAGAATTAGACCATCTAGCCCTGGTGCCTTTTTTTTTTGTATTAAGATTTTTTATTTGTCACTTTAATTATTTAAAGGAAACGAGTCTGTCTATGTTACCATTATTGTGTCTGGATAGCTTCTTTTGAATATTATTAACACGAAAGATGTTTATACTTTTATCACTTGTAGATGAGTTATTACTATTATTAATATTCTTGTAATGGTTTTAAAACATATGTTTTTTAGATCTGTAACTTTGATAGTGTTACTATTTCTCGTGTATATTATTTCTTTTATATGACTTTTTTCATTCAAATATTTCGATCTAATTTTGGGATTACTTGAGTAGGATTGTAACCTGATTTTTTTCCAGATTTATTGATACTTTATGCTGCATGATATCCTGAGATTCCTTGTTCAGTTTACATATGTCAGCTAATGCAGAGTTGTCATTTGATGTAAGTTTTAGTTTGTCATTTTCTTTTTGTATGTCTACTAGTTTTTTTAACCCACTCTATCCTTTCATTTATATACCAACTTTTGAATTTATCATGCAAGACTACCTTTAAAATGCCTCATACGATAATATCTGAAACCTCTCCATTATTATTGACATCTAGGTAAAGCTTTATTTCATCTAGAAACCATTCCTTAAATCCTTGAACTGTTACTAGATAAGCAGGTAGTTTTGGCAGAAGTTTAAGGGGTCAGTATTAAGTGTTACATTGAAGAGGATAGCATTGTGGTCAGACATAGGGCATGATGTCAGCATTACATTATCATTTTTAGCCAGTAAAGAATTGGTTACAAAGACTTTGTCTATGTATGTCTGTGTGCCAAATCTGTAAGAGTAGTCAGAATACTTCAGGAGGATAATATTTTTATACCATCAATGTCAATTAGGTTTCTGTCTTTTATGTAGTTGTTCAAGTGCTTGGCAACAGGGGACATCTTGAAGGGCTTAGAGCTTGTGGTATTAGTGGAGGACAAGATACAATTAAAATCACCTGCTAATAGTAACTCACCTTTTGACTTTAATGTTATGGTGTCTAAATGTTTTTTCACAGTTTTAGTCCCAATATCCAGTACCCAGTAGGTGTATGCAAAAGTGTACATCTTTTTATTTAGTTTTAGTATGACTAAAGCAAGCATACCATCATTGCTTGAGTATGAGTCATCTCTTTCTGGAATTCTCATTAATTTTGCAGGATAACACTAGCCTAGCCAAACAAAATTACCAACAACTTAGGAATCAGGCCAAAAAACAAACAAAACTTGATAAACAGAACTACTTCCCTAGGTATCCTAGACAAACACTCAAAAAATCCCCAAAAGTTTTTGCAAGCTATCGATTCCCTACTAAAACCCACCAAAACTACCACTCCAGCTCCCAACACCACCACTAATAATGATGACATAGCTTCTCAATTTAATCACTTCACAGAATCTGTTCTGTCATTATCTGCCCAACTATCCAAGAATAACTCTATATCTACCCCAACCACAAGTCATGATAATGTACCTTCTTTTACTCTCTCACCTGTACCAACCTCTATAATTAAAAAATACTCTTAAAAGTGAAACCTACCACTCTCGCAGCCAATAGTATACCCACTAACTTCCTAAAATAGCAGCTGAATCCTTAGCTTACCCTGTTCTCAATTCTTATCAACTACTCCATACAGGAAGCATACATCCCTCAACTATGGAAAGTCTCATATATTATCCCTCTTCACAAAGGCGGCAACTCCTATGACCTATCAAACTACTGTCTCATTGCTATCTTATCTCCCCTATCTAAGCTACTTCAGAAATGTATTCACACTCAAGTTATGCACTTCCTGAATTCACATAATCTCCTCTCCATCACACAGCATGGCTTCCATCCAAACCATAGCACAACTACTGCACTTCTCTCTTTTACTAATCAGGTTAACCAACTTAGAAACAACAACAATTTTGTATCAGCTATATTCTTAGATCTTTCCAAAGTATTTGATATGGTCTCACATTCCATACTATTAGACAATCTATCCTCCCTGTCCTCTGCCCCCTCTACTATTGCCTGGTTCAAAAACTATCTGGCAGGAAACAATCTGTCCAATGGCAAGGTGTGCTATCACCTATACTGCCAACTATCACAGGCGTACCACAAGGCTCAATATTGGGGTTACTACTATTATCCATTTTCATCAACAAACTACACACCTCCACCCAGCATGCCTCACTTATACAGTACGTAGATGATTCAATGCTAATCTGCTCAGCCCCATCCCTAACCACTTTACAACAACTTACCCCAAAATCCTTCAGCTTCATGGTTCATAGGTCAGTACTAGGGCCTATACAAGCCTAGCCATAACAATTCCCTGGCTATTTCTTCCCACACTATTTACTTCCCTGGACCCCTGTCTAACAGGGTGACTGACGTGATCCCCGGGGTAAATTTCCTTTCTCCCATCCAATCGTCAAGGTTCCTTTTGAAGAGGGCTGAAGAGGCACTCTGCTTGACATGTATGGGCAATCTATACCAGAGTCTGGGGAGTCTCTGGGTCAGGAACCTATCCCACCAGCATGTTTTGTTTATTGTGATGACAAGGTTTAGATCCTTGGAGCATGTGCCTCTGAGGGACTGGGATTTCTTTAAGTGTAGCATGTCCAACAGCTCTGAGTTTGACATGGCCTTGTACGTTAGCAGAGATCACCTCTGAGTAGACGATATGCAACAGAGTATAGTTGGAGTTTTTTAAGGCTGTCAGCATAGGGCATCTGCTTTAGGCCTGTGATTCTTTTAGTGAGGTATTTCTGTGGCCTTTCCAGTTATTGCAGATGTCTTGAGAGGTACATACCAAATGGGGCAATGTGGTTATTGAAGGTGAGACCACTGTCCACCTGTGTCCCTAAGTCTCTTATCACGCTTTCGATGTTTAGTGTACTGCCACCTATATGGTAATTCACGGGTACATGTTTTTTTCCCAAAGGGGATAACTATACATTTCTTGGCATTGAGCTTGAGCCCATGGTCCTGCACCAAGCATCTGTTTCTGTAAGGCCCTTTTGTACAGTATCCACATCATTTGGGGATTCAACAATGGCTCCCAGTTTGCAGTCATCTGCGAACTTTGTTAGCCAGAGTCCCTTAGTGTTGGGCCTGTACTTCAGAGAAGTAGATGCCAAACAAGAGTGGTCCCAGGACTGAACCCTGAGGTACTCCACTTGTCACTTTGTCTGGAGCTGGATTTGGAGTTGGCTACTTTTACAGTGTGGGTTCTTTCAGTAAGCCAGTTAGCAACCCATTGTGTGATGTAGGGATTAATGCCAAGCTTAGTAAGTTTATCTATGATTCCAGACTGGTGGATGGTGTCAAAGGCCTTGGCAAGGTCTAGATAGGCTGTGTGGACCACCTTACTCTTGTCCATGGCTCTGGAGACTGATTCAAAGAAGTCAATCAGGTTCAGGAGACAAGATAGGCCCTTCACGAACCCAAACTGGGTGGGGGTCCAGTGTTTGAAGGTTGCCAATGTATTTGTTTACAAGTTCCATGATAATACGCTCCATGGCCTTGCAGATAAGGCTCATCAGACTGATGGGACGATAGTTTCCGGGATCCAAGGTGTATCCCCCTTGTGGAGTGGGATAATTGTAGCTCTGCACCACTCAGTGGGCATGAAACCTGAGGTGAGGCTATGATTAAACAGGACATTTAGGTGAGGTACCAGTTCATATTGTAGTTCATGTAGTACACAGCCCGGGATGTCATCTGGTCCCATGGATGCTGGAAAATGGATTACTGATATCCAACTTATCCTAAATCCCAACAAGGCCAAATTACTCCTATTTACCCCCAACAAATTTAAAAACTTCTCCTCTTTCCTTCACTATCACCTCCAGTAATGGCACTGTAATTTCTCCCTCTCCCCATATTAAACTTCTTGGTATAGAAATAGACAAAAATCTTCACTTTGATGACCATCAAAAAAGTACATAAAAAAATTGGAGCTCTATACAGACACAAAAACTTCCTATCAGATCAAGCATAGGTCACCCTAGCCCAAACCCACCTTCATGTATGCAGCACCAATCCTAACCCAGGTCAGGAAATTGGACCTAGACAAACTTGAGCCATGTTACAATAAAACTGCAAAATTTGCCAATAACTCTGCTTTTAGAAGCCATCACAGCCTCACCCTAAAGGAACTACAGTGGCTAGAACTTACTCAGTTATTTAGTTACCACCAACTAGTTCTAGCTTACAACATTCTAAAGAATCCTTACAAAACTCCAGCACTAAACCAACTACTGACCCAATACTCAGCACACCATCGTCAAGTTCTACAACAAAACTCACCTCTGCATCTCTAATGCTAACAACACTGCAGGCAAAACTCTATTCTCTCATTCCATAGCTAGAAAGTGGAATAACCTCCCTCATAATGTGTCTTCTACATCATCTATAACAGTTCAAAAATTCACTTAAGTCACATCTTATGGATTCCAGGCTTTGTCCATGCATTACATAAATACTTTCCTTTTCTCCTCCACTACTTCTTACCTTCCTCTCTACTTCTTCTTACAGTCTACATGCTACAGTGTTGGAAACTCCTCAGTTGACTGCCATTTGGGTCCTAATTTCCTGCAATTTAAGCTTGCTAGGAACAAATCCATTGTAGATGCATATTATTTCTTGTGTGATTTTGTGCTTGTCTTATGACCTTTTGCAAAAAAAATGTATGTTTTAGTAACCTTCTGCATAGATAAAATATATCCAGTTTACTATATCTGTCATTGAAGCCAAAAATTAACCCTCTCATGACATCAGGGAATTCCTAGCTTCTGTGGTTTAATAGCAAACAGAAGGGAAACTGCATGTACATTAAAAACATACAAAAGGAAAAATGTATTTCACAAGAAATACAACCTCCATTCCAATTAACAGTGCCAGCAACAAAAATTCAATTCAATATACTACGTATGCATGAACTAAGAACATGAAGCTGTATACAATTTCTTAAAATTCTTTATATTTAAACAGACTAAGTTACACTGATTAGTCCTAATAATTGTTGGTTGATACTCTGATTAGTCCTAATAATTGTCGGTTGCTATCAGTAAATACAAGACTATAATGTCATTAAAGCAGACAGGAAAAAAGATGCATTTAAAACTATCACTGTCAGAAACATAATTGTAATTCTTATTTAAATATAAATGTAATTCACATCAAATAAATCAATATTTACAGTATAACATATGCTTATAAGACTTTTTAGATGAAAAATAACTGCTAAATGAATAAAAACAGATGAAAAATAATTGCTAAATGAATAAAAACACAGTTCAAATGATCATTCTTGAATCTGATTGGCTGTTAGAGTTTATGAAGAGAAACCGGTTTAGAGGTCATGCCTACTTCCTGGAAGACAGCACAGATTGTTTCTTCTGAGTCTGTGAGCTTACTATAGCCTTTAGAAGTTTGAGCTTCCCAAAAGTTGTCAAAATTCCATCAAAAAGGTAAGTAGGGGGGATTTTCTAGTGAAGTGAAGCTTTTAAGCATAACTTGTAAAATGATGAATATTTAAAATAAAGGCTTCAAATTACCAACCATACACAGCTATAAGATATATTAGCTAAATGGAGCACATTACAGACGTTCAGTTAAGTAGTAAATGTATATATAATAATAAAATGTCACTACTTTTTTTAATTACTTAACAGTAACACAGTAAACATTGCTCTATCCTGCAGTGATTAAATACTATGACACTAGGACAAAAACAGAAAGGACAGGCACATACATGAAGAAATAAGTATGGGATATATAGGATATAAAATACATATATGTAAATATATGAAATTAGTGGTTTTATACCATTTCACTAGTGCTATACCATGTATGATGAGATAAAAGTATAAAATAGTTTGCAGTTAGATAAGATTTTGATTTACTTTAATTGTGTGCAATATATATTTATAAAGTTAGCATTGTTGTGGGAAAGATAATAGGAGAGAAAAAAGCTACATTACCTTCTGTGTATGATTCCACATTATTTAGAAGGGGAAAAAAAACAAAAATGTGCATGAACTGTGACGTTATATGTAATCATTTGTCTCTGGGTTTCTTTTTTCTTTAATAGTCCACTCATTTTTGAAAGATGTCTTTTTAAGTTCATTGAAGAATCCATGGGTTCAGGTTGATTTAAAAGGTACTTTTTTGGACAAATGTAGATGCTTCTTCAAGAGAGTCCAAAGCTTTCTTTCCTTCTGGCAGGGATAGCCTTATTCTTGCTGGGAATACAAGTTATGCTTTGATTCCTTCCTTTTTAATTATTTTATTAGAGGGACACATGCTTTTCTGTTGGACATTACAAGAGGTGAAAAGTCACTGTCAAACCTAATAGTTTGGTCACCAATTTTTAATGGAGCAAGGGACCAGGCAGTTCTTCAAACAAGGTATTTGTCTTGAGTGGAGATAAATCTTACAATAATTGATCTTGGACGGCTGTTTTTACAGGCTACAGAAGTTGTACTTAAAGACCCATGTGCCCTTTCTATCCCAAAGGATGGTGCTTCAGGTAGGTTTAGGATTTTAGGAATCCAAGAAGTCAGGAAATTAATCATAATGTCCTCCTCCATCTGCTCCGGGATGCCGTAGATTCTATGTTGTTTTTCCTGGTTCTATTCTCTTTTCAATGAGTATGGTGTTTTCTTGAAGAAGAAAGCCTATGGTTTTCTCTCTTTCTGTTAACATGTAGTCTATATCTGTTACAGAATCTTCCAAAGCAGCAATCTGAGTAGTTTGTTGTTTTAGAACTTCATTTAATAAGGTCATTTGTTTGGTGGTATCTTCTTTTATACTGTCCACTTTAAAGTTTAATTTGCCTATTTTCCAACCAAGCCTTGAACTCTAGTAAGGATTGCCTGTATTTCTTTCTTCACTGGATTTTCTTGCTGAGAAAATTTGGAGCTGCTCATCTTCCTCTGTGAATTTGGTTTCAATGTCCCTTCTATTTGAAAGTTTGACAGGAAAATATGAAAATGTTAGCTGAAAAGTTATACCAACTTGTAGCTTACAACTTCCAGAATCTGATTTTATTAGTTTCAGGTCTCTGTTGGTGAAATTAACTAACAAATCCTGTCATGAAAAATGAAGACTGCAGAGCTCAAGAACTCTCTTGCATTCAGCTCGCCATCCAAGCCATGCCCTAAGAATTGGTCATTTTTGATGTAGAACAGGCTAAAGAAGAAATGCAAAAAAATTGTCTAACAAAAACTGAGCCATCAAGCATAAGAGCACTCCACTTCTCATTCTTCTGATAATAAAGCACACGGAGAGACTTTGCCAGTGAAAACTTTTCAACTATTCCAAAGGAAAATGACTGAGAGACCAAGAAAATTACCACAGTCAATAGGAAACTTTGGGAATACATAGAATTGAACTGGAATCTGCAATTGGGAGATGGAAATTAACATGAAGATCTGAAATATGTAAATTAATATATAAATGTGAGACTGTAATCAGTTGCAATTATGAAATATGGCTGTATAAGAATAAGTGCAAAGAGTAGACTTTAGTTGACTTTGCTAAACCTGTAAGGAACTGTAAAGCATTTGCTTCACTTCATGTCATTAATATTTGGAAGGGCTCTGAATTGGGGGGGGGTAACTAAGTAAAACAATTTCCATTCTTAACAGTATTTCTCAGAAATGGTTCACAATGTGAATTGCATATTTCATAGTAATTTTAGTTGTTCTTGTATATGAAGTTACTTAAGTGAGCAATGCTTTTCCCCCTTTTCTTCTTCTTTCTCTTCTCTTTCTTTCTTGCTATTAAGAAATGTAGGTGTTACAGAGCAAAAAGGGAAACAAGCTAGACAAGGGCATTTTAAAGTTAAACGGCTACAATCTTGGGTTGTTGAAGTGAAGGGATAGGGTATAAAAGCACAGAAATAAACTATGTTACAGCCAATATGTTTTCTCTTACTTTTACATGGGTGAATGTCTAGATTAAGACCCTTGGGTTAATCTAATTAATATGAAATGGAAATAAGTAAATATGAGAACACTAAATATTATGAAACATTTTCCTTTAGCAATAAATATTTCAGCTTGTCTTTCAGTCTACAGCTGAGGACTACATTTTTTTTCTCCATATGTTTTTATGGAGACAAGCTGATAAAAGACAGAACATGGATTTCTTCAAGGATAAAAGTTAATGATTTCTGAAAGTATGCAAGTTGTATTCTCATGGGAGATAAGATAGAAAAAAGAACAGATACCAATTACCATAAGTAGAAGCACAGGATGACATGCATCTTAGCATGGATAACCTCAATTTCAGGTTAACTAAAGCCTATGTTAGCAGCTATTCCGCACAAATGTTCCTCTCTAGAGGGTTAAATGTCATTATTTAAATATGTGCATAGTTGTATTAACAGGTTATATGGGTGTTCATTTTAGGGCTTTTATTAAAACAAAAGGTTTTGTAAAATGTGACATAGGTTGCAGTGCTGATAAGTAAAACTGTATAAAAGATTAACTTGCCAAAAAATTAATGGGTGTATGTATCAGAAAAGCTGGAAAAAGACAGTTAAAAAGTTACCATATATAATAGGTGAGAATAATGATACCTTACCATAATGGCAGCACTTTACATATTATCTTGGAATATGAATGGTCTTGCAGGTGTAGACATAAAAGAAAGAATACTTAATTATATTAAAAAATGCAGAGTATAAATAGCAATGCTAGAGGAAACACATTTGGAAAGGAAGAAGCATGTGAATTTGATAAAGAAAGAATTTCAGGATGGATATTCTGCATATTATCAGATACAGGAAAAGAAAAGCACGTATATTAATTGCTAGAGGAGCACCAGTAGTAATAGAAGAGGAAGAAATGATAATAATGGTAGATTTGTGGTAGTAAGAGGCCACTGGCAAGGGATGAGGATTGCACTGCCATGCATTTACATTCCACCTAAAACTGCTTTTATGGAGGTTAAAAAAAAATGGGAGAAATAATCTTTCAGCAGGGAATATCATTTGTAAGTGGGTGCTGGAATTTGATTTGCAACAATGAGGATGTACTGGAGGACTAGAAGGGAAAAATGATAAAAAGAGAGCAGCTTTCCAAACACATTTATAAAAATATTTGGTATGAAAGACCCAAATTCACTAGTTGGAACTCAGAGAAAATGTATATATTATTCACCAATGTGCAATAACTGGGCTAGACTAGGCAGAAATTATATTTTGGAGGAACATGTGCATTTAATTGAGAACTTTGACATACATCTAATAACTATTTAATATTATAAGCTAATAATTACCAAGAAAATTGAAAGATAATGAAGTAAATATGAATCATTGTCACTTACCCACCTACACATTAATAAGAAAGTAATTTAAGGAATGGGTAGTGAAAATTATCTGGGCATTATTATTAAAGCTAGAAAGTATTCCAGAAGTTATAGCTAGTGAGTGAAATAAAATGAAAGTGGAGTTTAAAAATAGGGTAGAAAAAAAGATTTGTTTAAAAAGTAATAACAATTATTTAGAGTGGCTGACAAAATAAGGGGAATCACAAAAAAGAAGAGGTGGAACTGCAGAGTGCTAAATATAAAATAAGGGAACACCTGGATAATATGCATAGTTTTAGAAAGATTGCTGTTATGCAAATGGTTTCTGATGACTCCAGAGCACAAAAACTTTTGGCATAACGGTTTAGGCAACAGAAAGCATTAAGGGCTGTTGCCAAACTTTGGGAGCCAATAACAAGAAACATAACCAGAGATACTGGTGAGGTATTAGAGATATTGGAGAACTTTTATGAACATTTGTATAAAACATAGAAGCAGGGAAATCTGGAAAAAGCACAAATGGAAATTTTTATAAAATACTTAAATATGCCAAGGTTAGATGTAGCTGAGTCTTAACAACTAACTGCTAAGACAGGAGGAGATGAGATACAAGTGGTGATGTATAACCAATCTACAAGAACGTCTCCATGAACAGACAGTTTTCACTGGATGCTTGGAATGTGGGAGGAAAGAGTGATAAAGATCTAGCAATATTTTAAAAGGGAGCACCAACATCCTAAAAACTGTGGTGGCTGTAATGCTTAAAGATGGTAAAGCTTCATATAGCTCCATTTCAGTTTTAACCCATAATTATAGTATGTTTATGTCTATAATAGCTAAAAGTGTGGCAACAGTATGCCAAAGTTGATAAATATGGACCTGTGTGGTTTTGTAGAAGGGATGCAAACATTTGACAAAATTAAAAGAACAATGCTGATCCAGAGGAAAAGAGGATGTAAGAAAATACTGCTGTTATTGGTTGATCTTGATTCAGAAAAAGCATTTGGCAGAGTAAGCTGGAATTTTATGAGTAGGGTAATATAAGAATCTGCATTTCTGATAAATAATAAGGCCAATTTGAAGGATATATGAGGGGTCATAGACAACAATCTAAGAGGGTGGTGCCTCTCTGTTAAGTTGTGAACATAGAAATCTGGCAGGGGTGTGCTCTTCCTCCTCTGTTGTTTTAGTTGTATTTATTACCACTGGCATAGAAAGTAAAGGACTTTGAAATTCAAGGTTATAATTGGTATGGTGGTCAAGAAAAGTTGGATATATTTTCAGATGACATTATTTTGTACCTTATACAACCAGAAAGGGTGTAGTGTTGTGGAACATTCTGAAAAGTCCATTGTTTCAGCATATAAATTTAATGACATAAAAGCAAAGACTATGGCTATAGCTATAAACTATGCACCTCACACATACATCCATTAAGAAATGTCCATATTTATGGGGATATGATAAAAGTAAGTTTTTAGGAGTATGGATTAAAAAGGATTCTGTTATATGGCAGCTAAGAATAACATTAATATAAAAACTGAGAACCTGGAAGCTCCTGCTTATGGATATGGACAGCAAGGTGCAACCATTAAAATGTATTTGTCCCTATAATTTTACACACAGGTTAGGCATATATTTATCAACCAAAGGAGAAGTTTTGGATAGTAATTAATGAGTTGAAGGATTTTATCTGGGAGGGGAAAATGGCAAGAGTCAAGTTGGATATGCTGAGCCTCCCAAAGAACAAGGAGGCTTAGGATTACCTGATTTAAAGGGATATTTTAGAGCTACACAGTTATGGCTCTTATATGTAACACAAACCTAAAGCTGCAATTGAAAGTGGAAAGGGATGATGATGAAGCAGAGGAGTAATTCAAGAAATAAGGAAACAATGGAATTTTGAACTAAGATCTTTAAGGAGAATAACAGCAGTCATGCAGAATATTATATTCAAAACGTAGCAGAAAGTATACTAAAAACTAAGGCAAACATGGGAATGGAAAAAGGAGATTCTGCCAGTAGGGATGACTGTAATCAGGGGTACAGAGAATAGACTAGAGGGGGGGCTGGAATTTACTATATGAAGCTGACAAATGAACCAAGGTAGTATGAGCAACGAATTAGAATGAAAAAGGTAATGCAATAGGAAAAGGCCAAGAAGACATCTGAATTGCAAAATCAGGATTGCCTTTCCTATTGAGGATTGTTATCAGAGTACTGAGAAAGAGAACGGACAGAGGAATCCTAAATGAAAGACCTGTGTTGGCTGTGCTTTTATTTGAATGTAGATGAGAATCTGTTATTAAAAAAGGGATAATTAGTAAGACTTATAAAATATGGCATGATAACCATAGGAATCTAGATATGCAATATACAATGAAAAAAAGGGAAAACACGTATATAGCTCTGAAATATGCAACAAAGTCTAGAGAATTTAGGATTTTTGCCTGGAAATTTTTGCATAGATTTTTTTCCCTCAGGTAGATAGCAAATGCTTGAGTTGTAATGGGAAGAAAGTGGCATATGTTCTTGGAATGTAATAAGTTAGCAGACTTTCAAAAATCTCCTATGGAGTACTCTGCTAGGAATACTGGGTGAGTGAATGAGTATTACTAAGGAAATTATTCCTTTGAGCTGGGATACAGAATTTGAATTGCCTAAACATAGTAAGGCATTAAATTTTAATCCTGGTAGCTGTCAAAAAACAATTACTGTAAAATCAAAATCAAAATCAAAATCTAAACCAACTGTACTCAAAGTAATGAATATTGTAACATAGATAAAAGAACAGGAAGTGGGAACTTTAGAATGGGTAGTAATAAATTACATAGAAAAATGTGTGGGAACAATACAATGCAGTAAAATGTTTTAGAGGAGGAATGAGTCTTGTGTGAAGGCAGTAATTCAATAATTTATGCAATGTTGCTATGACTATATGATGTACAACAACATACGTGATTATATAAAGCCTGTATGAATTTATTATAGTGTGATTACTGTTATATAAGTATAAGTTTGCCTGTACCACAAGTGATAATCCAATAAAGGTGTTAAAAAAAAACTACAGAGAGTAAAAAATAAAAATATTTTCCTTTTGTGGCCAGTTAACCAAAACCTTACCACAAAAGTTCAGACATACTTTCTTAGTGGTAGTTTTCTGCAAAGAGAATTTTCCCTAAGATAAGGTACAGGTTTACTGTAAAGGACAGGGACAGCATTAGTGCACAAAGGCTTTCACCAGACAATATGGAGATATATATATATATATATATACACACACACACACACACACACACACACATATGTATGTATATATATATATATATATATATATATATATATATATATATATATATATATATATATATATATATCTTTTTACTATTTGGTAACAAGGTAAGTTGACTGGTTTTGCTGACCCATTTCAGATATAGATAGAGAAGCACACCACTTCATCCAACACAAAATTATTAGCTCAAGCACATCATACATATAAACTACAACAGCATTTACATAAATCCACCCAACAGTCAAGTTGGGGTTTGCATCCTCCATATTTTTTCTAGATTAACTGCATTGTTGTGTAGCAATAGCCAACGGGAACTGGCCTTTCCACTATTGTAATCTAATACATAACAGTCAACTATTGTAAAATACAAATAAATGATAAATCAATGGAATAATCAGCATTCATAAACATTCCAAGATATTCCACAAAGCAATTCAACCAAACAATGGAACCCTTATATATAAAATGAAAGCATCAATTTAAAATGAAAGCATCAATTTGCATATAGTTATTCATCATCTTCAGTCCCTAACCGAAGCTGTGAAACCAGCAAGATTGTCACCATCTTGGAAAGTCATTTGGCAAGAAGAAACTGTCAAACACATTTATTCTTATTTTCTTACAAGAAAACTCCAGGCTTAGATGGTATCACAAAAATATATAAATTATTACCAAATGATACAATTTACTTAAAAAGTATACCCATCTGTGCAGAAAGGAAATATATTCCTCCTTCCTGGAAACAGGATAAAAATCCAAAACAGTGTTAATCATATAGACGTATCTCCCTTTTGAGTTTACACTATAAAATCTTGTGTCAGTTTTTGCAAATTTTTTAATAGAAACTATAAAATATCTAAAACAAAGACTACACAGCGTTTTTTTAATAGACAAACTCAGCCTAATAATAAAGGAATAAAGGAGTAAAAGAACAATTCGTGTTTATGCAAAATCGATTATATCAAAGTTGGCAATTATAAGTTAAGTATAAAATGAAAGTGCTGGACTTGGATGACCAAGACATTAGAATTTTATGGATTACTATAGAGCATTATTATATTAGAAATGCATATACATATAATGACACCAAAGCATATGCATAAAGCAGGCCCTTTATCGCACACAAATGAAAAGTTAAAGGAACAAAGCAAGGTTGCAATCCTTTCCCACTCATTATAGAATCATTTGCAGTATATATTTCACAAATAATAGTAAAACAGATTAATGAAACCAATCAGTGTAAAAAATTGTTTATTTAAGACATTTTACTAAGTTATTTGAGAAAATGCATAACTTGGTTAGGTTATTAGAGAAGGATTCAAAAATTAAATGTAATAATAAGAAAGAGTTTAATTAATAAACATAACTTGGATGATTAATAACTAAGCAAATATAACTTGGACTTATCAAAACCTGTACTAAATATTAAGGGATATATATTTTAAATAGTAAGGATTAGATTATTTAAAAGAGAATTTTAATATTAAAATAGAGAAGATCAAAACAATACCAAATGGAATAATAATTTGTCTCTTGCGAACTGATTGTGTATAAAAACAAATTATATTACCAAATAATATATACAGTTAACAGCTCTCCTCCCTGAAAAAGAAACATTTAATACCATCAATAAGATTTTCTTAATTTTTTTTTTTTTGGCATCTGACAAAACCTAGAACTGCCTATATAAAACACAAAAGACCATGGAATAAGGGAGATATTGGATTTCCTAATGTAGAAAGTTATGCACTAGCTGTAATTTTTAAAACAGTCCTGTACTGGAGGTACAATCACTCCAAAGTCTTTATGGGAATCAATTTGTATTAGATTTGTGTATAACAGAATATTACAGATATTAAAAAGTGTTTAAATGGTTCCTCAAACAGGTTAAAAAAATCTAATTACATCAATTTATTGACAAACACGTACATAAACTATATTTATAAGAAACCTGCTATTAATATTTTCACTGTACTTCCGACAGCAAATAAAATTGAATTTACTGAAAATAATACTTGTAGTAAGGTGCAAAACAAAAAAATATGACCGTATATATTAATCTAATTGACTAAATGTGGTAAATATACTATCAGCAGACATGATTATGAATAAATTTAAAATGGAGCATGTAATATGGATCTAAATCTTTAATATAAGATCAAAGCATGAAGAAATTAAACACTGCATAAAATGCTGCAATGTTACTTTAGCAGTGTTCATAGGTACTTAAGATCATAGGAAAATACTAGGCTAACAACCCAAACGGGCCTTTTATAGCCTTGTCATGCTTCCCAGAACCACTGAACAGGTTTTCACCCCTTAAGTTTGAATGTGGGGTATGTATAACTTGAGCATCATTTACAAGCTTTACTAGAAAGGCTGACACAGACTCTGCTACACTTTTCTGTGAGGGAAAGGTTAGTTTGCTTTTTATTTGTTGTATTACTTTATTGCCTTTTTCTATTTTGAATACTGTGATTTGTTTTATTTACCTTGTGTTTTACTTGTATTCTGCTTTTAACTGCATGTTAAAACTTGAAGAGACCACAGCTCTGTCACTTGTGAGTCAGGCAGAAATTGTTTTCCCCACCCCACCACCTAGTTACTGTAGTGTTCTTAAACACCACTGTCTTTCTAGTTGTCTTCTGCTTATGTTAATTTGACCATATATCTCATTTCTTCACTGTTTTTACTAGCTTGTGTGAGGAATGCACAAAATTATCATTTTGTGAAATCACTCCCGTTCAACTACATAAATTTATTGGCCATCCTATTGTATTCCATAGTACCAGAATACAAAAGTGACCACCCCCTTTCAATCTATCTTGCTGTTTTAAAAATAGTGACTCTCCACTAAAACGTAACATTTTAGATAGGTAAAACTTTAGTTACCTACTTTCACGTCTAACTCCTCTAATCATACTGCAGTGTTTAGGGTAAACCATTTGTTTTCATCTTATCTTTAAGCATCCCTGTGACTAGCACTTGCTCTAATACCTGCTGGAGAGCACTAGGAAGCCTTAAACTGATACAAGCACTCTACTCTCCCTGTTAATAAGGAGAAATTAATCGTAGGCACTAAACAGCCTATAATTGCAAAGTACCTTGCTAAGGTAAGAGAAAACAACTCTTGTACTTTACAAAAAAAGCACCAAACCAGACATGTCCAAGGGTCAGCTTCCAGTGATTTCTCCTGTCCACCTGGTGAATCTGGGCATACTGGGACAATGCAGCAATTGCCTCATGTACATAAACAACCCTCTCCTCCTACCACCCAACACTACAACCTGCAAGAGATGCACTTACATAGCCAAACTGGAAGCAAAGCTCTCTCCACCCAAGATTGTGCTAGACAGTCAAGAGGAGAAGGTTAACACCCATACTACACCTTAAGCAACACATAGCCCTTCTAAACCAACACCCACACATAGCAAAACTATACCCACATATGTGGAGACCCATAACAGTAACCTGCCCAAGCAACAAGGACCTCCGAAGGTGAAATGCAAGCAAACACCAATCACAGCCAAAGTGTCACATAGCTCACAACAGCAGTGTGTCACCCAACAACAGCCCCTAATGCAAGACAACGCACCCAACACTTAAGTCATAGGTGACTCTATAGTGAGGCACAATGATGTCCTACTCACCAGGCTGAACAAGGAGAAAATTACAGTCAGCTGCCTGTTGGATGCTAGGATCTGCCACGTAATGCATGCACTCAAGTCACTCCACAACAAGTACAAATATGACTCTGTCAATGCCCATGTTGGAGTGAATGACTTGAGACATACCTCCCTGGACTAAATGAAGAGAGACATGGAAGAGCTCTCGGATTATGTGGCCCAGGCAGTTAAGACCCTAGCCCTGAGTAGCATCCTGCCTTCACCCAGAATTATACCATAGTATAAGGACAAAATGATTGACTTCAACAATTGGCTAAGCTTTTGGTGTCATTCGAAGGGGATCCAGTATCTGTCTGCCTGGGATGTCATGATCAACAGACCATAATGATTTGCAAGAGATGGTCTGCATCTGTCACCCCTGGGATTCAGGTTACTGGCCAAGGCTCTTGCCACCCATGTAGTGCCTTTTTTAAGCAAAGTTCAAAGGACAAAACCACCACCATAACAGGTACAAGCATGCAAAATCTGAAGGTAATGCTACTCAATACTAGAAGTCTAAACCTTAAAATGCACTCTCTCGAGGCACTCCTAAAAATGAAGAACATCGATATCTGTGCAGTAACTGAGACCTGGTTCAAGGGTCCAGAGAGCACCCCTGCAATACCAGGCTACAACTCTTAGCACACTTTTCAGCCACCAAACCAGGACCGAAACACTAAAGGTGGAGGAGTGTCCATATTCACCAAGGATATTCACAACACCAGGCTAGTTGCCTAACACAATGCTTCTGAAATTCTCCAGGTGCAACTAACACTAGGTAAGACTGCAATCCAAATTACAGCTTGCTATAGATCCCCCACCATGCCCCAAGAGTCTCACTACACCTTTCTAAACATACTGGAAAATATTAAAATACAACCAAGTACCCTAATACTGGGTGATTTCAACTATCCTGCTGTTAACTGGGAAAACTACTCGTGTACCAACACCTTTGCCCAATGGTTCTTGGAATTCATAAATTCCAATGCCCTCGATCAACTGATCTTTAGTCCCAACAGGGACTCCAGTATCCTAGACCTGGTCATTACCAACATGGGAAATCAATGCTCCACACCTATGGTCACCCTCTCGTTGGTCAGGTCTGACCATAAGCTAATCACCCATGACATCCACATCCAATCCCCTGTAAGGAAACCTCCATAAAAAACTTCTCCAAGGCCAACTTTATGCTACTCAAGTCAGAAGTGACAAACTTCATGACACCCATGCAGACAGGAACTAAAAGTTTGACTGCTGAATCCTACATTAAGGCACTGTACAAGCACACCCACTTGTGCATGAATCGTGCCATCCTCTAAAAAAAGAAAACCAATCCGGTCATCCCTTGCCATAAACAAGCTTTACAACAAAAGGAAGAAACTGTTGCAGAAAGGAAAATCCCAGGATGCAAAAAAATCCCTTAACAGCCTCAGTAAGAAGCTGAGATCCCTCAAAATCCTCCAAAGCTGCTTATGAAAATAAAATTGACAAAGATTCTAAAGACAACCACAAGGCATTTTATAGCTACATCAATAATCTAAATGGCAATGTCAGATCTGCTCTGAGCCACAACAGAATGGCATTAAATATACTGATCCCAAGGATATTGCCAATATACTGGCAGATCGATTCAGTGCAAACTTCACCCCCCTCTCACTCCCTAAAGGGCCCATCTCAATACCGAAAGATTACCAAATTCCAGTAATAAAGGCCACACAGGTAAAAAAACGCACTCTCCAAAGCTAAGAATACAGCATCCATGGGACCAGACGACATTCCAGGCTGTGTACTACATGAACTACAAAATGAACTGGCAGCTCATATAAGTGTCATGCTTAATCATAGCCTAACCTCAGGCTTCGGTGCCCACTGAGTGGCGCACAGCTACAGTTATCCCACTCCACAAGGGGGGATCCACCTTGGATCCCAGGAACTACCACTCCATCAGTCTGATGAGCCTGATCTGCAAGGCCATGGAACTTATAAACAAAGACATTAGCAACTTTCAAACACTGAAGCAGTTTGGGATCGTGAAGGGCCGATCTCGTCTCCTGAACCAGACTGGTTTCTTCAAATCAGTCTCCAGAGCTGTGGACAAGGGTAAGGTGGTCCACAAAGCCAATCTGGACCTCACCAAGGTCTTCAACACCATCTCCCACTCTGGAATCATAGATAAACTTACTAAGCTGGGCATTAATCCCTACGTCACTCGATGGATTGCCAACTGGCTTACTGACAGATCCAATACTGTAAAAGTAGCTGACTCCAAATCCAGCTACAGACAAGTGGAGTACCTCAGAGTTCAGTCCTGGGACCACTCTTGTTTGGCATCTACTTCTCTGAAGTACAGGCCAACACTAAGGGACTCTGGCTAACAAAGTTAGCAGATGACTGCAAACTGGGAGCCATTATTGAATCCCCAAATGATGTGGATGTTCTACAAAAGGGCCTTATAGAAACATATGCTTGGTGCCAGATCCATGGACTCAAGCTCAATGCCAAGAAATGTATAGTTATCCTCTTTGGGAAAAAACATGTACGTGTGAATTACCACATAGGTGGCAGTACACTAAACACTGAAAGTGTAATAAAAGACTTGGGGACAGAAGTGGGCAATGGTCTCACCTTTGATAAACACACTGCCACAACAGTCAGGAAATCCTTCTATGTGGCACACCTCATCACGAAGGGCTTTTCATCCAGAAAAAAAGAGGTCATTGTCCCACTGTACTCATCCCTCATTAAACCCATTATAGAATACAACGCCCCATTTGGTATGTACCTCTCAAGACATCTGCAACAACTGGAAAGGCCACAGAAATACCTCACTAAAAGAATCACAGGCCTAAAGCAGATGCCCTACGCTGACAGTCTAAAAAAACTCCACCTATAATCTGTCACATAGCATCTACACAGAGGTGATCTCTACTTAACATACAAGGCCATGTCACACCCAGAGCTGTTGGACATGCTACACTTAAATACCAATCCCTCAGAGACACATGCTCAAGGGATCTAAACCTTGTCATCACAATGAACAAAACATGCTGGAGAGATAGCCTCCTGACCCAGAGTCTCCCCAGACTCTGGAATAGACTGCCCATACATGTCAAGCAGAGCGCTTCTCTGGCCCTCTTCAAAAGGAACCTTGATGACTGGATGGGAGATAGGAAATTCATGCCAGGGATCATGTCAGTCACCCTGCTAGACAGGTGTCCAGGGAAGTAAATACTGTGGGAAGAAATATCCAGGGAATTGTTATGGCTAGGTTGCAGAGGCCCTAGGGCTGATAGCCTAGTACCAACCTATGAACAAGCTTCATCTCTTTAATACAGATATAGGTGCCAAACAAGGGATAACTTTATGATTCCACTCCCACTAAGCCAAGTTGTCCTTGAATAAGTATATGGAAGAACTCTTTTTCACATAGCTGGGAAGCCTGCTCCAGAAAAAGTGTAGTCTCTAAGATACATACCTGTCTCTCCAACATGTTGCTAGAGGAGAGATTTGAATGTCTGAATTAGGTGCATCTGATAAGATCTGTTTTGTGAATGTTAAACAGGTGCATTAAGGCTGGATTACAGCATGTTTTCTAAAGCTAGGCATAAGGTCACCTCTCAGCAGCCTGCAGGAAATTAAGTATGAGATGAGGCTTTCAGGCCATATGAACAGGGCTCGTTTTGTACACTATATAATCTTTTTTATTAATAACTTTTGTGGATGCTCCAGTTGTTGCATATGCCTAGTTAAGCATGAGCTGAATGGGGCATTGTAATTATTAATTGGTCTAACATTGGCCTAGTCAATTTGAACAGTGGCATCTTTGGACTAAATGCCATAGCCATGCCTATAAATCGTACAACATAAAATGATTTTCTTATTACGGTAGGCACATGATTGTCAAAGACCAAGTCACTCTCTAAACGTATTCCCGAATCCCAGAAGACTGAATCTACTCTTTAGGGTGGATTTTAATGTAGTAATTTGCAGGGATGTTAGTTTACTGAAAGATACAATTATGCACTTCTTGCCATAAGTTTCAGACCATGACTGCGATACCACTAAGTAGCCGGTGTCATGTGTTCCTGGTGGATATTTGTTTTATGGTGGGGATTCAATGTCTGTTCCTGGTTTGCAATTATCTGCAAATTTAGCCAACCAGAAGACGCTTGACATTAGCCTTGACTTCAGAGAAGTAAATGCCAAACAGTTGCCCCAGCACTGAGCCTTAAGGTTCTCCACTAGTGACCAGCCTTTTGTGGAGGTAACCTCCCCTAGCCTAACTTCTTTGGCCCTATCTGTAAGCCAGCTGGCTATCCGGTGCATGATGTAAGAGTTTATACCTAATTCAATGAGCTTAGACAGATTGCTTGAGTGGGATTACTGGGTGAAATGCCTTGACCAGGTCAAGGTAGGCAGTATGCACCATTCTGCCTCCATCCATCACGTTGACGACCTTCTTGAAAAAGTAGTCGAGTAGATATAATCTACCCTTAATGAAACCAAACAGAGTTGGATCCAATGTCTAAAGGTTTTCCATGTCATCTTTATCATATCCATGAATAGTCTTTTCATGGCTTTACATGTTACACTAGTCAAGCATGTGGGTTGATGGTCCATGGATGACCTGCTCGTGCACAGAGGGAGAACTGTTGCAGTCCTCCATTTGTTTGCCATGAAATCTGTTTAGAGGCTATGAGATTGTAGTTGTCCCAATAGTTCATATTTCATGCTATTAAGGAGGCATCCTGTAATATTATCAGGCCTCATCAATGCAGTGTTTTTGGTCTTGGAGAGTGCATTAAGGATTTGTGCCCTAGTCATAGCTGAGAGAGCTACAGTTAAGGGCATTTCTTGATTGGGCATTGGGGAGAAGAAATCTGGGAAAACTGCTGAAGAATGCCTTAATATTGTCTTTAGTCTGGGAGGCTACTTTTACTTCAAACTTATCCTTGGTAGACTTCATTAGTAATCAGAGTTTATTTTGTTTGATAAGGAAGTTCTTACCTTACTGCGCATTGCTCTTCCTGTTTTCTTATGCAACCGATTTATGTTAGGATGGCTTATTTTCTGAGTTTGTCCAGTACTTATTTTTGGCAGTTACTATTGCTTTTATGCAGCTTTATACATTATTGTAAAGGGTTTTTATGAATGACTAGACATACACAATTGTGTTTCCTGGGTTTTAGGGTGGGGGAGTGTGGGCTTGAAATTTTGCCAGGGTATCACTTAAAAGTTGGCAGTTTGCCTTAGAATAATTCCTAAAAGTTAAAGAGTTAGCAGGTATCTCAGTTTTATTTTTATTTCAAAGAAAACAGCTTTATTAAGCTATTCAACAATGACAAGTTTTGAAGACTAGCCATGCATTATCCATGAACTTTATAACCCTTATATTTTAAGTCAAAATAACCCTGAAACAAGTAGAACATTTGCATGTTGTCCCTATCCATAAGGGACAAGAGTGCTGAAATGGGTGAATTTGTGGTTACTCATCCATTTGTCCAAGTTATATCTGAAAAGTTTAAGAGAAGTATTTACATTTACGTGGAGTGGAAGGCGATTCCAAAGAAGTGGTATTCTCTGTGATAGATATCTATGCTTATGCTACAAAAGATATTTAGATCCCTTGAGCAAGCCCTTAAGCTCCCATTGCCCCCCACTGTACTTGTGAATGTACAGTACATCTTACATATTAGGGTCTACTGAGTATTTGTACATGAGGCAGAGATTGGCCCTCAGTTGCCTGTATGATACTGAGAAGAGGGGCAAGGCTTTGAGACAGTGTGCATATTTTTCAATATTTAAGCCCTTCATTTCCGAGTAAGAAAGCATGTATGTAAGTAAAATAATTCTTCTATTCATTTATATTGTTAAGTTGTTGCAGAATGTGCATTTTGTCAACATTGTCAGATAATGGGGTAAGGGGATTTGTCCTTTTTCTAACTGCTGTGCTGTTTTGGAAAGGATACATTTAAAAGTAGCAGGAGTGTGGAGGGTGCTGGGGGGAGGGGCTTCTCCCATGAACTATTCTGCTTTTGTTCATTATCTGTTATTTCAGCTTGTTAAAGGTTTTGATAAAACCATTGAAACCATTTAAATTTAATGTGTTTCTTGTCAATCAATGGAAGGTATTGTTAAAAACTAGGCTACCCCATCTCTCATAGATATATATATATATATATATATATATATATATATACACACACACACACACACACACATATATATACACACACAAACATATATATGCGTGTGTGTTTTATGCAATCACAAATGCACACAGACATGTCTCTGTTGTGCCTACGGTAATGACAGCATCCTGTTGAACAACAAAACCACCAAATGTTGGAAAAATCAGCTATTTTAATCTGTCTGTCCTACCGTGTTCTATCAGTTCATTAATACAAGATATCCTAAAAAAGATGAGATTTACTAGTCTTTTTGTTAATGTTGTCTACTTCTGCTATGACAGTCCCTGCCCATATTGTTATTAACAATTCTGCAGGGAAAGGTTTCAATTTCATATGAAGTTCATTCTCAATGTGCTTTTTAATGCATACAAACTGTCTGTCTTATCTGCACATTGGGTTACAGGTTATACAGCAAGCATTATGAACTTCCTGCTGTTTGAACAACTTCAGGATGAGCAGGGGAGCATGATAAGGGACATAACCAAACTGCTTCTTCAATTTGTTTGCTATTTCTTATTTGTATCACTGCATAATTATCATTTTTCAGGTGCACCCCTGGGGAATGCATATGTATACATTTTACTGATGTTTTACAATCATTAAGTATTAGAAAAGAGAAGCTTGGGAAAAATAAGCTCCTGAAAAGGACATTGCACACAATTAAGTAGCAGCAAATTAACTTTGTTTCATCTGTGCAAGAGCGTTTACAGGAGTAATATAATTTGCCCAAAACATATAGTTTAACCATGAACTGCTGTTCTGTCCTCTATTTTAGGTAGGAACACTGTGAACCAGCAATAAAGAAACAAAACAATCAGGATTAAGCCATTTAAAAAGGAGGAAAGACATTTTACTGTTGTTTAATCGGTAATGTAGTACCATGAACAGAAGTACTAAGCCCTCTTTTTGATGCGCCTGAATTAATAAGCGATACAGTATCATAAAGCCTGTGTGTGCTTAGAATGAATAATACAGCAGTATACAAGTGTGTCGATTTGCTGTATATCAACCACAGTTTAATTCACAGGTAGCCTCATGATAGTTGATGCAGAAACTCAATATGTCATGCAAAATTAGCTCGAAGAGAATAACTTTCTCAGTGAAGCAAAATGTTACATGAGGGACTCTAACAGTACAGATGGGTTTTTATCAGTGTTTTCCTCACTCACACCACCTTTAATTTTAAATGAATTTTAAATGATGTGTTGTGTAATTCTGTGGCTTATAACCTTTCAAGAGTGCTATTTTAATAAACAATATACTTTATGAAATCTTTAATATTCTTTTTTCTCATTCTTGTGATGTTTTTATATGTGCAGTAAGTCAACATAATGATTTTTAATTTCAAAGATGTATAATTATTCTTTCATGGTCAAGCTGTACAAACTATAAAATTCAGATTATTTTAAAGCCAAAGGCATGATTATGCCACATAATTCATATCCTAGGAGGCATTGCTTATATTTTTATTAAATTCACTTTACTGTTTGTTAGATTAAAGTTATGTACCAATCTTAACATCATGTCTATTCAAGTCACCTAACTACCAGTAAATTTTGAGTCTCATGTGTTCCCCAAAAATCTTCTGATGTCCAAGTTTTCTGCCAAATAGCATAGAGATTTTTTTTAACCAGTGTTTATACATTTAGTACTGGAAAATTTTCCAAGCAGTAGTAGTACTCAGAACATATCCACTTGCACATAATAAAAATGTTATGGTCTTTAGCCTTGTTTGTGAACATTTTTTCACAATTATTTTCTGTTTTTTTTTTTAATTTTTCATTTACTTGTTAACTAAATAAGTGAACTAATCATTCTTTGACCCTTCTAGTCCTTGGTCAGGGCGACAAGAGGTGAGGATAAACACAGCATTTATATACAGTTTAAACCAGCCTGCTTTTGGAAGGAGAAAGGACATTAAAACATACCAAGAAATTCATAGAGAAGTAGGACTAAGTGTATTCTACGCAGCGCATGTTAAGAGATCCGTGCTGAGCTCTGAGCACTGCTACTGTGAAGCAGGAAATAACAACTGAGCAAGTGTGCTGTTAAATTATGACACATCAAACCAGGACAAATATAGTAAAGCAAATGAGTTTGAATCACAAGTACGTGTGTGTGTGAGCACGGTATACAAAACTTAAATCAAATAGCAAGCTCTGTTCTTTGCTCAAAGCCTTTTCATTCTTAATTATAACATATATATAAACTTTTCTATTAGAAACTATGGGTCTAATTCAAAAGACCTGCTCTTAGTCTAAGTGACCACTTAAACTGATAGCAAGCTGAAAGCAGGTCTTTTGGAATCTGGCTCCTGGTTTACGTCTATTTTTAGCTAGGCCTCATTCTGAAATAGGTTGCTTACACTAGCAGCCACTCTTTTGGAATCTGGCCCTAAGAGCCACTCTTCTGAATTCTGGACCTCCATTTTCTAGAAAGGCATATAACTGAACACAAACAATTCTGGATTATTACAGTAAGACAGTGAAGCTAGATAAAACTACTTTCTGAGACTACCTGTTTTGTATACTACATTTAATTTTCACATATTTATTTGCAGACATTTATAACAGAGTGGTAAATCAGGAGTTCTAACTGCCTATCATCTCAGCTACTATATGCCTTGCAATGATGCCTGGGCTTATCCTGGCATGAAATTTAGAAATTAGTTTCTTCCGATTATTTAAACGGAATGACATTCTGCTTCATTAATGTTTTGTTTCAGCACTAAATGCATTTTATATTTTCAAATGTAGATTTACTTAAGCAATGAAAGTTTTGTGTGTCATTCTATTTCTTCAAATAAATCAACTTTCTAAACAGGCACCATAAAGAAATACATTCAAGATTTATATACAATTAAAAATTTTAATATAGATATACATAACAATTAAAAGCAATATAATGAACTCCTGTGTTAAACAAAATATCCATCCTTCTGTCAAAATAGACCTTTGGTTTATCTCTATGGGTTAAGCATAATTCTCTTCAGCTGTCTTTCCGGCCACCAATTACTTTGCAAAAGTATCACTTAAAATAACTTTAAAATTATATATTTCATGGAAAACAAATCTGAGTGTGGATCCCTGCTTCGGCCATGCTTTATGAAGTCTAATCCAGACAGCTCTATAGGATTTTCTGACTACATCTACTGTCAAGTAGCAAGTGGATTATCATCCCGCCTTTATTAAGTAGGATTAATTCCCTGTTGCCCAGGGCTGGGATTTGCTCGAGTCCTTCAGCCATCAGATATCATAAAAAGATAATTAAGAAATTCTGAACCAGGTCACTTTGAAAAAAAATGCTTTACAAAGCACCTAAGCCTCAGATTTATCACAGTTCTTTAATCCATTCTTCATAGCCCTTGGATGCAGTTAACTGCTTATTTTCTACTTTACTGTTTGTAAATAATTTTCATGGATTTGCAAACGTGTCCAGTGAGCATTACAGTTCATCTTAAATTTGCCAAGAGGAATCATTCTTAGTTCATCTAGGATTTGAAAACATATTTCAGTCAGTTACAAATACAAGTCTGAATGACAAGTAAAAAGACAGCTAGCCAGACAGACAGAAAAGATCATTTAAGGATCTTATTTCATTGTGATACTTAGTATCAGTGTAATATAGTTACATGGGACTCGAGAGAAACAAATGTCAGTTTTATTCAACAGTTTAGTGCTTCTGTCCAGGTAAAGGACTTCTTCAGAATGGACTGCAACATAAAAACACAGACATTTTTAAATAGAAACACTTATGTAACATTCATGGTAATTGAAATTTAAAGACATGAGGTTAAAAATTATTTGAAATACTAAAGAGCCCACTTAGTATTATTGCAAAGGGGAATTTGTAATATACATAAAGTAACATCATCTCATTCTACTCCACATACATGTGAAGCACTGACATCGCTGATACTGGTCAGCTATATAGGTACCTGCACAACAAAACCTCTGCATTTCCTTTTTTTTTTTGTATAACTGCTACACCAAATGCAAGGAAGCTATATTTTAAAATGGGCATATACACAATGTTCTATGTTATCATTTGTGCCACCTCATGAACTCAAGGACAGATATTCTTGTGTTTCTAAGAAGGCAGAGGATAAAGAATGCAATAAGCAAAATCCAAGCATGACAATACATGAAGTTAATCAGTTTTCCCTACAACTTTATCTTATTTCATTCTTTGTATTCCTTTAGAAAAAATTTAGTAGGACTACAATTCGCACTATCCTTGGTTTATCTTCATACAGTGAGATGATTGTCATCGTAAGTACTGTGCGTGTGTCTGTCTGAGTCAGAACCTACCAAATCATCTGCCACACATCATTGGAAATGGGAAAAACAGACAAATGTAGGTTTTATAAAATAGAATTGGAAACAGTTGCACACCTCGTTGCTGGTTGTGACATACTAATGGAGGTGCTACAAAGAGTAATTCTGGTTAACATCAAAGATGGAAACAATTCTAATTTCATGAATTTTAATGATACTTTGACTTACAAAAGGGGTCCATTCCCTTCATGATACTAGGAACCCAAAATACTTGGAAAAATTAAAAATAGTCAGAAATGGTCAAACACTAAAAACATTAAACAACAAAAGATAAAATAAATAAGCCAACTTGCCAGCAATCCCTTGTTAATTATATATACCAATTATTAGATTGCACTACAGTGGGGAAAGGGTAGATTCCCTGATCCTGCAGTACCATGATCTCATAGTGAAATTCCCTGGACATTTTGATTACCTGATTTTTAATCAGTTGTACCGGCTTTTCCACTTGTCAATTAATGCATGCATGTGTTTGTCTATGAATATGTATCTATATATAAATAAATGGATCTACCTTAGTAGATCGACATGTTAAAAGAGCGAACACGAATTAACCGACACCAGAAGATCGCAAGTCACTTCACCGACGCCAGATCAACAGTGCACAAACACGACATCGCATACACCCGACATATCATACCAACAAACAAAACAAATCCCCTATCCAAAACCCACACACACAACACAAGCACACCAAAATCCTTACAAACAAACACCAACCCATATATACACAACTATGTACAACCCTAACCCAAACCCTTACCCTAAGGTCCGTCACTATCGCACACTCACCTAACCCACGCCCTAACCCTAACTCACTTATCCCACCCTTACCCCTACAGACCACCAACATCGCACACTTACCTTACTCACACCCTTACCTAACCCGCGCCCTAACCCTAACTCACTTATCCCACCCCTACCCCTACAGACCACCAACATCGCACACTCACCTTACTCGCACCCTATCGTCCGTCACTACCGCATACTTACACATCCTTTCCCCATCGCAGTGTTCTCAGCGTCTGTGTCTTCCTCCGTCGGTCTTCTGCCTTGTCGATCTTCTGGCGTCGGTGAAGTGACTTGCGATCTTCTGGCGTCGGTTAATTCATGTTCGCTCTTTTAACATGTCGATCTACTAAGGTAGATCCAAATAAATATATATATATATATATATATATATATATACATACATATTCTTGTATACATCAAATTTCCACTTTTGTCAATAATAGAATATATTACACTAGTGGACATCCTTTTAGCATGAAGGATAATGTTGTCAAGGGACAAATAATCATACTGTCCAGATTAAAAACTAATGAAATGAGGTTTGGCTTAGTGTGTAACCAACTGAAGAGTATGTTTACAGGGGTCTACCTGCACATATTGAATCCCCTGTATCAGCGGCTTCCATTTCATTGAGACGACAATATGGAATCCTCACTTGTGCAAAACCTTAAAGTAGCAAAAACATTCACCAGGAAACTTACCACTTGGTCATCCTGGAGGTATTTTGCCTTTTCCCCCACTATAGTGCGATCTCGGAGTTAGACTATATAGTTAGAGGGGGGTGGGGGGCAAAGCCCATCATTTTGGTGGGCTTTAATCACATTGTTGTGTGTATGTTGTTCTAGTGGCATATTGATTAGTTTCCCATTGAATGCTTTTGCTGGTTTAAAGTTTCACTTAAATGAAGATTCTATATTTTATCGATGAAATGGGATTCGCTTATATGGGGTTTCGATATTCTGAAGTAGGCCCATTTACAGACATAGGGTTTCCTACCAATTTAATTGAAAAAGTTATTTCTAAAGTTAGGGAGCACGGGCATGATAAATATCATCTGAAACAATTAAAAGTAAACTAATTTGTGAGGCTCTAAATTGTTGAAAATTTTGTTTGTTCATTTTCATATACATGGCAGTGGATAGTAGAAGTATTAGAAAAAGTCCTGCAAGATAACTGGAAATTATTTAAAGCAATGGGGAGTTATATACTATTGTTGGGAATGCTCCTAAATTTGATTTTAAGAAAAGTCACAATACCAAGAACATGCTTGAATTTGCAGCTAATATGGAAACAGAAAATGATGAAAATTTACTGGTTAAGTATAGCTTTAAATGTAGAAAAGGTAAGAGTTGTAGATGTATTTATGAAGATGCCAACATAAATTTGACATCATACAATATGATTTATGGACCAAGGGGACATTATTTGTGTGATTCTGCAGGGATAACACATTGCAATGTGTTCAGAAAAATAAAAAATATTAGGAAATGTTCCAAATGTATGTATACAAAATCTTTATTCAGTCAGAACAAAGGATGAGAAAATCCTCTTTATAAACATTAGAAAACATGCCGAGGTTTTAATTTTTTTTTTATTTTTGGTATTGCTCATGGGCATTTGAACATTAGGAATGGAGATCTGGACAAAGAGTTAAAAATAAGAGAGCTATATTGGCATGTTTTGTTAAACTCCATTATAATCACCAGAGTTGAATGGATATATCAACATTAAGTGTATCTGAGGATCATGGCTTCTTAGGTAAAGTAAATCAACAATTCATGTTTTCTTTTTTTACAGAAGATTTTATATAAATGATTATAATGTATGTAATCGGATTGCAATTTTTGTATATGCATATATATATCTACAGTATTTTAATTTTAAATGCATAGGTTTTGATATTGGTTACTGTCATATGTTACTGATTAATTATTTTCTATATAAAGAAGTAAGGTAGCCACTGGTTTTGTTTTGATGAAGTCTTTAAGCGCAAGATGAAAGAGCTTACCATTTTTATTTAAATTCTTGATTCTTGTATTTTTGATGTTTTTTTGTTTTGCATGTTGAGTATTTCATATTTTTGCCAACAACGTATTGTCTTTTCTGATAAATATCTATCTATACAACATCACAATCACCCTTAAAAAGTAGACTTAAAAAGTAGACATAAAAAGTGCCCTTCTCTGATCAATCAAAATACACTTAGGCTGCCCTACGCCAGTTGACAGACAGGAACATGAAACTTGGATGCCCTATTGGACTTGACACTTTATAGATCGAGATGTTAGTTATCTAAAATGTTACCATAAGCTTAATCTTGCAAAGGAAAGCAAAATATACCTCTGATACTCAATGTTAGCTACTTTACATAGCTAACCTAACACAATACAAATCTGGAAACCAGAAACAGTGATTCACTTACAGCATAAAAATACCCATCATCCTCTCTGTACCATTCTACTAATTATTTTAGATTACAGACATGCACATTTCAGTTAGTTACTTAAGACAAATAAATGTTTCAAGTGAAAATGAATAAACACCAGATGGTCATATGGCAGCTCAGAAATGAAAGGTATCACTTAAAAGTCAAAGGATGCATCTTACGGACAGTGGAATTACTTTTCACTACAACTTTACCAGAGGGCTGCACTCTCCATACTCTTGGTGGGTGGATATCACCCTCATGCTTCCTAAATTATATAAGGTCACTCCATGATCACCCAACTGCAACTATAAAGTTTTAACCACTTCAATAATATAGTCAAACAGCAAACAGTTTAGCTACAATGCAGAATGACAAAATTAACAGCTGACAATCTGCGAAATACAAAACATGTCAACCAACTGAGTAGTTTGCTTTCACTAATGCATTAATATATAAATTAATAGATAAGCATTAGTTAACTTGCACATACATTGACTCATAATTTGTCACCCCAGTCAGATGATTCAAAAACCACTGAAACACCCGAACAGGCCTGAACATGGATCTTGCAGAGGCAACAACTCCTCTCTCACCTCCATACGGTTGACAGATCACAATTTAAGGAACTGTAGTTGATAGGTACCTAGTCAGTCAGTACTGGATCAATGACCTGATGTGACGTCTGTGTATGTCTGCAAATTCTTTCCATGCAAAGTTAAGATTCATGTTAGGACTACCTCACCCATTCCCAAATGCATTGCTTCACTGCTTGTTCTTATCAGAAAACAATCAAAGTCTTTGAAATCTATTAGGCACATTTTACATAGATCTCAAGTATCTTTATTTATCACTTCATCCTTAAATATTGCTGCATGTTGCCTTTCATTTATTCTTTTTCATTGAGGAGCAATGAAGTGCACCACAGACCAAATATCAAGATGTATGAAGAGACACTCCTGAAAGGTTGGGTGTCAACACTGCAATTGTCAAAGTGTAGAGAATAAGCATTTGCCAGTATCAGCAAAAGCAGAATGAAGTCCATGCCCACACTCCGTTTCCTCTGAACAGAAAGGAAAAATGCATAGTACACCCAATAATTAGAGTTGACTGGAATAGCCCAAAGTGATGAACAGCTGATCTTGAAGGTCTTTTTAAGTGTCAGAGCAAGCTGGAAGTTCTGTTTTAGGGCACAGCAGGAGGCATGAACACCTGTAAACACCATACTTATTAGGGTGAAAAACAGAAGCACTTACTTTACTAGCAACAGTAAAAAAAAACATCCGCATGGTACCCTGCAGTACAGAAGCAAGTAGCTTGGAATCATGCATGCTGTGCTTTGATGGATTTCACCTAAAATGAATAAATATAAGTTACAAAATAGAGCAAAAAGAAAAAAAAACAGGGAGGTGGAGGCAGGTGTATTCAGGGGAAACAAAATTAAATGGGTCAGGTGTATTAGATAGGACAGACCTGAAAGAAGATTATTATGAGGGCTGTGTTTAAGCATTATCTAAAGGAAAATATGGGATCTGCAGCATCTAGCAGTAAACTGCTAGCAGGAAAGGCATTCTGGGATGAGGAAGTTAAATGAGAGAAAATATAGGTGAAGTGGGAAGGATGGAAAAGGAAATATGTAATGGACAGTAATGAAAGAGTGCATAATAAACCAATTTCTGACAAACAGGCCACTTCAAATGAACTGTACAAGTTACATTTAGATGGCTCTTTTGGGAATATTGTACTGACCCACATCACTGGGGGTAGCAAACATCTAGGAAGTTATAAGTAAGGCATTTAATTAGCCTTCCTCAACATAATGAAAATTGAATATTGAACTAACAGGTCTAGGATATGGACAGATTTAAAGGAAAGTTGGGTAAAGGAGAAGATAGGTATGGCACAGGGATCAGATGAAAGGGGGATCAGGTAAAAGGGAGAAGAAATGGGATTAAATGTCATAAGTGTGAGGCAGGAACTGAAAGAGGTAGCATGGTCATGTAAAGTGGAGGGAAGAATGGCACTATCCACCTGCATGGGAAAGCTGGAGAAAATGAAAATGGGGAAATGCTTAAGGAAGAACAGGATAATAAGTGGGAAGAAGGAACGCTGCACAAGAAATAAGAAAAGGGGGAGAAAAGACTTCTTCACAGCCAAAAATAGAATTAGCATGTCAGGTCAAGCTACAAATGGGGATGGCAAGTGGGGCTCTTCTACAAGACTCTTACTCATGATATTAGAAAGGGCTGTATGTAATTTGAAAGGAAAAGGGTATCAGATATGGAACTTACTTGTCTGTCTGAATTTAATTTGGGTAGGACAGAGGCACTGACCAAATGACCACTTGTTAAATTGAACTCAAAAGCACATATTTCAGAGATGCAGTACTCTTTGCAAATGTATACATAGATGGTTGTACTATAAGCTAAAAAAATGAACGCAAGAATGTAAAAGTTGACCCAGTTAAAATGGGGTAAATGTAGCACCAAGCTAGTATAATTTAGGCTTGTAGTACATACAGCAATCAAACTTTAATAAAAAGTATGGTATAAATAAATTACTAATGAAGAGAAAACGTTTGCAAATAAAACAGTAGCATAATGTGAAATTATGAAGAGGCAGGTGGATGGGGAGGTATTTACAGTTTTGGGGGAGTAAAGTCTTACAGACATTTCTGTTTGCTAGTTTTTGGGATGATGTGAGGTTGTGCCAGGAGAAGTAGAGCAGGTGATGTGTAACATATGGCAGCACAACTAGCTGAAGTTTTGTAAAGAATTATATGTCGTCATTAGTATGCCAAACTGATTTTTACAGATGCTTGTGCTGAAGATATACTGCTCAGACAAGCTCCTCGTGGTCCTGCAGAGTGGTCCTAGCTACAGAGAACTCAGAAAAGCGACTACTTTCTGGATTTAAGTATCTTTGCTGTTTTTTTTACTTGGAATAGCTTCTGTAGCTTAACCTGAACAAGCTTAAACTGTTTTTAGTTGTTTGCTGCATTATTTTAAAATCTGCACTTAAAGTTACTTTTTAGTCAAATTTGATCGAAAGTTTGTTTGTTTGTTTAATTTAACTGTTGAGGCTGCCCACTAAAGTGTGCTAGCCTGTGTAACTGTGTTTCTGCATTTTCTGTGTGTTTCTATCAAAAAAACAAAAAAACAAAAAAATAATCCTTGTTTTCCTGCCTCTCCTCGACTAGTTTAGGCCAGTTTACAGGCATTGCTGTATTTTGGGCTGTGGTGTAGTTCCTGTGTTGTCCATTACCTTACTTGGATAGAAGGAAGTTTCTTTGCTCACCAGTGGGAGTGGGGAGCCTTGAGCAGCCTACCTGTCCCTGTAGGAAGTGACTTCAGCACAAGAGCTGTAGTAATTGGTTGTTTTGGAACATTTCTATCTCTTTTGTAGTTCCCTGTTTAAAATCCGCCTCTGGACTTTTTACTTTAGTCAAAAGTAAGTTTAGTATACCTCCCTCCCAAATATGTACTAGACCATGTAGGATTGGCACCTTTCCATGTGGAAGGTGTAAAGCTTGTAAGCACATTGTACCTAGTTTTTCTTCCATTAACAGTACTAAATATAGTGCTATTAATTATTTTTTTTGTAATTCAGTATGTGTTATCTATGCTCTTTGTTGTCCATGTAATAAATATTATATAGGAGAGACAAAAAGAGCATTTAAAATCAGACTGCTGGAGCATATAAGGGACATAAATAATGTTAATGCTGATAGTCCTGTAGCTTTGCATTTTGCACAATTCCATCATAAAAGTAGTGCTGGTTTAAAAGGTACTGTGTTGGAACAAGTTAATGTGTCTTTATATTGTAATATTGATGTCAAAACTCTTTTAATACAGAAAGAAGCTTTATATATTTTAAAGTTTAAAACTATGTCTCCTTTTGGGCTTAATGAGGAGTTCAACTGGAAGGCATTATTTAATTGATTAGTTATTTAATTATTTTATGTATATATGGCTTTGTGACTGTGAATTTTTTATTCTCCTTGAAGGCTTTGGCCGAGACGTCAGAGATTTTTATTAAAATTTTTGGTGGATACTGTGTTCGTTGTTCTGTGCCTTTGGCTGTTTTCGTGGTTGATTTTTGATGACTTCTGACCCACAGTATCATCTTCCTCGTATTTTCAGAGAGACTAGGGAAGGAAATCAAATGTCTCTTGATAATTTTCTTGTTAATTCAGCTAATTCAGCTGATAGAGGTGAGCGTTCAACTTCCCAGAGACTATTAACTGAAAATAACGCTGTTTGGGAGAAGTGGGAGGAAGAAAGACATTTGCGGTCTTCCAACCCTTTCTCCAGTGTTGGCAGAAAGGTTCCTTTGTCTGTTAATACAGAGAATAAACTGCTGTTCGAGGAACTTGAAAAATTAATGTGGAAAGAGACTGCAGTTCATTATAATATTTGCGGTTTGCAAAAATATGTTGAGACTGAGACAACTCCGAGAGGTCTCAGAGTCTTTAAAGACCCGTCTACCCCATTTGATCTAACTTTAGATACTGACTGTGTTTTTCATAAGAGATGGGTCACTGCAGCACATATATGTGTTACCGAATGGTTGCACATTCTTATAGAATGTGACCAACTTAAACAAAGGGATTTGTGTTCTAGTATTAAAAAAATGTGTTCTGATCTTTCCAACTCTGTTCCGGTCACCACTTTTGATGAGTTTTTGAAGCAAACCAATTTAAAACTCAAGGAATATGAAGCTTATAGACCGAAAGAAAGGGAAACTGTTGCGTGATGTACGTGACTATGAGGCCAATCGGGCTTTCCTTTCCAAGGCTCAACGCATGAAAACTCGCAAACAAGTTAGGTTTCAGCCTGGCAAAGTTGTGAACACTTCTTATTATTCCTCAGCTTCGGAAGGTGGCAACACTTCTTATGAAGAAGACGGTTATGAATCGGATTTTCCAGTCCTTCCGGCGGCTCAACAGAGGGACAATTTTCGAACAACTTTTCGTGGGGATGTTGCCACATCCTTCCAGAACCCACAGGGACAGAAACAGACTTGGGAGCAGTCGTCCATTCCAGGTGGGCAACGATTTGGACAAGGTGGACTCAAAAGGGGTAGACGATGATTTTAATGTTAGTGGCAATGATAATTATATGTTTTTGAACACCCAGGAATATGTTATTAATTTGTCTGATTATGAATTTGATGATGTTGAGATGTCTGTTTTGAATAGGGGTTTGAAATTTATCCCCACGGTTGTTATTCGTCTTCATGAATTGCACAAAGATATGTATGCCTTTGGTAAAAAATTACAGCTTAAATATTTTTTTAATAATGTTGATATGTCTTCTTTGGCAGTTAATGATGAAAATGTTAGTAGTTCTTCTGACAGCTTTTTTTCTTGCTTATCAGATGAGGATGTTAATGCATATTGCAAACTTGATACCACTAGTGTTCCTACACATAGTAATTTTATACCTAACAGTTTAAATAGTGAGGTATGTCAGTTTGTTAGTTTAGTTAATTATTTTACTGAACTAGACTATAAGAAATATATGAGTAAAAAATCTAATATTAAATATAATTTACAACGCAATGAATGGAAAGCGTTATTAAATCTTGGGAAAATGAGTGATATTATCTTTAAGCTATCTGATAAGGGCAATAAATTGGTGTCATGCGTTTTACTGATTATTTGTCCATGTGTATGGAACATTTAGATGACATTAAGACTTATAAGGTGGTAGATTCATATGTCTATACTAAATCTATTGAGGAATATTTGGATATCAATAAAGGGGTAAGATTAGGTTATTTTTGTCAAACTGACGTTAAGAAAAGGTTTCAGGTGGAAGGTTCTAAAATGGCTCTTTTTTATTGCCTACCAAAAGTACATAAAAGCCTATCTAGGCCTCCAGGTAGGCCTATAGTTTCAGGCTCTTGTTACTTTTTGCATAATTTAGGTATTTTCTTACATCACTTTTTGTCTTCGTATGTTTATAGGTTACCTTCATATATTTGTGATGTTTTTGATTTTTTGGAAAAAATAAAAAGGGTAGAAATAAATCATAGGATGATTCTGTTTACTATTGATGTGAAGAGCCTATATACAAATATTAAACATCAGTTTGGTATAGAGGCTATTAGATTCTTTTTAGGTGACTTTCCTGCCACAGAATTTATTGTTGAGTTGCTTTATTTTTGTTTAACTCACAATTTTTTTGAATTTAATAATGTGTTGTATCAGCAATTACAAGGTACAGCCATGGGGGCATCTTTTGCCCCCATGTATGCTAATTTATTTATGGGTTTGTTTGAGTTGGAAGTTATTTATAAGCATGAGTTTTTTCATTCACATGTAATTGCATATTATAGATTCGTGGATGATTTGATATTTTTGGTTGATGCCGATAAAAAAGATATTATGGATTTTGTAAATGATGTTAATAATAATAGATTTGGTTTGAGCTTTGATGGTATGAAAATGGGACATGTCCCATTTTTGGATGTCATGTTGGATATTTCTGATGGTAGGAATATTGTCACCTCATTAAATAGAAAATTTGAAGGAGTCAATTTATATTTACATGGTACTAGTGGACATCCTCCCCATACTATAGATGCGTTACTTTATGGGGAGATGTTACGTATATATAGACTTTGTAGTAGGCCTGATACCTTTCATAAGGAAATTAAGTCCTTGGTAAATTCTTTTATGAACCGAGGGTATAGTAAAGAGATTCTGAATAAATGTTTTGATAAGTTGGTTAAAGGGGTGAAGCCATCTGATTCTAGAAATGGTTATAATTTTTATAATAAAGTGGTTAGATATGATAATATTATTAATCGAAGTGAGAATATGTATTTTGTAACTACTTTTGGGTGTTTTACTCAACAGTTTCTTGATATAGTGAGCCGATTTTGGTCCTTTTTATATTCTTCAAAAAATGTTCAACAATGGTTAAATGTGAATTTGAAATTTTCTTACCGTAGGGGAAGAAATATTAAAAATGTTTTAGTCAAAAGTAAGTTTAGTATACCTCCCTCCCAAATATGTACTAGACCATGTAGGATTGGCACCTTTCCATGTGGAAGGTGTAAAGCTTGTAAGCACATTGTACCTAGTTTTTCTTCCATTAATAGTATTAAATATACTGCTATTAATTATTTTTGTTGTAATTCAGTATGTGTTATCTATGCTCTTTGTTGTCCATGTAATAAATATTATATAGGAGAGACAAAAAGAGCATTTAAAATCAGACTGCTGGAGCATATAAGGGACATAAATAATGTTAATGCTGATAGTCCTGTAGCTTTGCATTTTGCACAATTCCATCATAAAAGTAGTGCTGGTTTAAAAGGTACTGTGTTGGAACAAGTTAATGTGTCCTTATATTGTAATATTGATGTTAAAACTCTTTTATTACAGAAGGAAGCTTTATATATTTTAAAGTTTAAAACTATGTCTCCTTTTGGGCTTAATGAGGAGTTCAACTGGAAGGCATTATTTAATTGATTAGTTAATTAATTGATTTATTGTTTAATTATTTTATGTATATATGGCTTTGTGACTGTGAATTTTTTATTCTCCTTGAAGGCTTTGGCCGAGACATCAGAGATTTTTATTAAAATTTTTGGTGGATACTGTGTTCGTTGTTCTGAGCCTTGAGCAGCCTACCTGTCCCTGTAGGAAGTGACCACAGCACAAGAGCTGTAGTAATTGGTTGTTTTGGACCATTTCTAGCTCTTTAGTAGTTCCCGGTTTAAAATCTGCGTTTGCACGGCTTTTCGCGGTTGTGCACATAGCGCAGCACCGGTTAAACTTCTTCTGGCTCCGCCAAGTCTGCTCTTCAAATTTACCCTTAAGGAAGCTCTACTCTTAGTATAATCAGACTACTCGCTATACTATAAGCCTAGCACTTGTTCTCAAAACTTCTCTACTAAGTAAGCACTCTTGTACTAAGTAAAGCACTACATCCACCTACCACCCCTGTGAATATCCACTTCCCTTAAAGGCACAGCACTCCCTTGTACTGTTCTAGCATGTCGAGTGGTAGATTACTGGCGTCCTCTCCAGTTCAGCTGGTTAATCTGGGTATCTTGAGACAATACTACAATTGTCTCATGTACACAGACAACCTTCTCCTCCTCCCAACAAACACAAATACATGTGAGAGATGCAACTATATAGCCAAACTGGAGGCTGAACTCTCTCAACTCACGGCTGGCATGACCAGACAGGAGGAGATGGTAACCACACACACAAAAAACCCAGTCCCACATAGACCTACCACAACTGCAAACCAAACACATAAAAACACAAAGACAAACTTGGAGGCTCTAATAAAAAACTTACCAAAACAACAGAGGCTCCCAAAGCAGACATCCAAAAATCCACCACCTCAAAACAAAACACATGCAACACATACTTCAATCAGTGTGTCAACCAATCACAGCCCTTAAGGCCAAACACCATGCCTGATACACTAGTAATAGGTGACTCTAGTCAGACACACTGATGTCCTGCTTACCAGGCTGAACAAGGACAGGGTGACTGTGAGCTGCCTATCGGGAGCTAGGATCCACCACATAACACATGCACTCAGGTCACTCCAAAGCAAGTACAAATATGACTCTGTCGTTGTCCATGCTGGCGTGAATGACCTGAGACGTACCTCCCTGGACTACATGAAAGGAGACAGAGGAGCTCTCCGATTATGTAGCCCAGGCTGGTATGACCCTGAGCAGCATCTTGCCCTCACCAAGAATGATGCCACAATACAAAGACAAGGTGATCAGCTTTAACAATTGGCTTAAGTACTGGTGTCATTCTAGGAGGATCCAATGTCTGTCTGCCTGGGATGACATGTTGGACAAGCCACGCTGCTTTGCAAGGGATGGCTTACACCTGTCACCACTGGGCTTCCGGATATTGGCTAAGGCTCTTGCCACCCCCATAGTGCCTTTTTTAGGCAAGGCTCAAAAGACAAACCCACCTCCTTAGAAAACAAAAATGGAAAAAAACTAAGGGTAATGCTGCTCAATGCCAGAAGTCTAAATCTCAAGATGCAGGCACTCGATGCACTCCTCAGCATGGAGAACACCGACGTCTGTGCAGTAACTGAAACCTGGTTCAAGGCTCCTGAGAGCACCCCAGCGCTACCAGGCTATACCTTGCATCATGCTTTTCAGCCCCAAAACCCGGGCCGAACCACAAAGGGAGGGGGAGTGTCCATATTCATCAAGGACACCCACACCTCTAGGTTAGTAGCAACACATGAAGCATCAGAGACCATACAGGTGCAACTAACCATAGGCAAAACTGCTATACAACTGGTAGCATGTTACAGATCACCCTCACAATCTCAGGAACCCCACTCCGCCTTCCTGAAGACATTGGAGGATATGAATGTATCACAAAATACCATCATACCGGGAGACTTCAACTACCCAAACATAGATTGGGTACATTATTCGAGCCCTAACACCCTAGCCCAAAGGTTCCTGGAATTCATAAATTCAAATGCACTGGAACAACTAGTCACCTCTCCCACTAGGGGAGCTAATATACTAGACCTAATCATCACAAACATGGGGACAAAATGCTCCACACCGGAGGTATACCCCTCACTAGTGAGATCTGACCACAAACTAATCACCCTGGATATACATATCCCACCTCCACCCCCAGCACAAAAGACCACAGTGAAAAACTTCTCAAAAGCAGACTTCACTCTTCTTAAGACTGAGATGGTATCCTTTAAGCCCACTGGGCCAGTGGATACCACATCCCACAATGCCGAATCCTTCACAAATGCAAGTATGAATAGGACATGCTGGAGGGATAGATTCATAACCTAATTTGTATTAGGTCGTGGTTCAATAAAATGCATGTTTTGCCTAACAGGATTCTTAAACCTGGGGCACATGTGAAGGGAAGTTGCAGTGAAGGGTTAGGTCACATCTAAAACTGTATTGTTAGTGCCTGAGTGATAGGCAAAGGAAAATGACCCCACTTAAGAATTTGTACACAAGGGAACTGAGCAGTAGGTCTGCTGCCACTTGCCTTTTCAAAGGAGATGACAATGATGTTCATGATGGTGGGAAAGGTAAGGAAATGATAAATCCCGTTAGTTTCTCTGTGAACAGAGGAAGCATATTTTTGGAGGCAACAGAAATGATGGCAGACCTCTAAACTGTCCTTGATTTTACCAAATATTTTTGCCCCTTACCTCATCAAATGCTTGATTTTCTGGTAAATTAATAAGAATGGCAAGTCAGTCAAGTAATGTCAGACATTAGTTTAATACTTATTGTTCAAAAAATTCAAGTTGATACAAAACATATTGATCTGTTCATTTTTCATCCTCCCATCAGTTTTGATTTTGCTCAAAAATTGTTGGGTAAGGAAACTGAGATAAATGATGGGGAGTCTGCACTCATACTGAGCTAATAAAGGGGAGTCTGCACTCATACTGAGCTAATAAAGGGGCGTCTGCACTCATACAGAGCTAATAAAGGGGAGTCTGCACTCATACTGAGCTAATAAAGGGGAGTCTGCACTCATACTGTGCTAATAAAGGGGAGTCTGCACTCATACTGTGCTAATAAAGGGGAGTCTGCACTCATACTGTGCTAATAAAGGGGAGTCTGCACTCATACTGAGCTAATAAAGGGGAGTCTGCACTCATACTGAGCTAATAAAGGGGAGTCTGCACTCATACTGAGCTAATAAAGGGGAGTCTGCACTCATACTGAGCTAATAAAGGGGAGTCTGCACTCATACTGAGCTAATAAAGGGGAGTCTGCACTCATACTGAGCTAATAAAGGGGAGTCTGCACTCATACTGTGCTAATAAAGGGGAGTCTGCACTCATGCTGAGCTAATAAAGGGGAGTCTGCACTCATACTGAGCTAATAAAGGGGAGTCTGCACTCATACTGAGCTAATAAATGGGAGTCTGCACTCATACTGTGCTAATAAATGGGAGTCTGCACTCATACTGTGCTAATAAAGGGGAGTCTGCACTCATACTGAGCTAATAAAGGGGAGTCTGCACTCATACTGTGCTAATAAATGGGAGTCTGCACTCATGCCGTGCTAATAAATGGGAGTCTGCACTCATGCTGAGCTAATAAAGGGGAGTCTGCACTCATACTGAGCTAATAAAGGGGAGTCTGCACTCGTACTGAGCTAATAAATGGGAGTCTGCACTCGTACTGTGCTAATAAAGGGGAGTCTGCACTCGTACTGTGCTAATAAAGGGGAGTCTGCACTCGTACTGAGCTAATAAATGGGAGTCTGCACTCGTACTGTGCTAATAAAGGGGAGTCTGCACTCGTACTGTGCTAATAAAGGGGAGTCTGCACTCGTACTGAGCTAATAAAGGGGAGTCTGCACTCATACTGTGCTAATAAACGGGAGTCTGCACTCATACTGTGCTAATAAAGGGGAGTCTGCACTTATACTGTGCTAATAAAGGGGAGTCTGCACTCATACTGTGCTAATAAAGGGGAGTCTGCACTCATACTGTGCTAATAAATGGGAGTCTGCACTCATACTGAGCTAATAAATGGGAGTCTGCACTCATACTGAGCTAATAAAGGGGCATTTGCACTCATGCTGAGCTAATAAAGGGGCATTTGCACTCATGCTGAGCTAATAAAGGGGAGTCTGCACTCAAACTGAGCTAATAAAGGGGAGTCTGCACTCATACTGAGCTAATAAAGGGGAGTCTGCACTCATACTGAGCAAATAAAGGGGCATTTGCACTCATGCTGAGCTAATAAAGGGGCATTTGCACTCATGCTGAGCTAATAAAGGGGAGTCTGCACTCGTGCTGAGCTAATAAAGGGGAGTCTGCACTCATACTGAGCTAATAAAGGGGAGTCTGCACTCATACTGTGCTAATAAAGGGGAGTCTGCACTCATACTGAGCTAATAAAGGGGAGTCTGCACTCATACTGTGCTAATAAAGGGGAGTCTGCACTCATACTGTGCTAATAAAGGGGAGTCTGCACTCATACTGTGCTAATAAAGGGGAGTCTGCACTCATACTGTGCTAATAAAGGGGAGTCTGCACTCATACTGAGCTAATAAAGGGGAGTCTGCACTCATACTGAGCTAATAAAGGGGAGTCTGCACTCATACTGAGCTAATAAAGGGGAGATTGCACTCATACTGTGCTAACAAATGGGAGTCTGCACTCATACTGTGCTAACAAATGGGAGTCTGCACTCATACTGTGCTAATAAAGGGGAGTCTGCACTCATACTGTGCTAATAAAGGGGAGTCTGCACTCATACTGAGCTAATAAAGGGGAGTCTGCACTCATACTGAGCTAATAAAGGGGCGTCTGCACTCATACTGAGCTAATAAAGGGGCGTCTGCACTCATACTGTGCTAATAAAGGGGCGTCTGCACTCATACTGTGCTAATAAAGGGGCGTCTGCACTCATACTGTGCTAATAAAGGGGCGTCTGCACTCATACTGTGCTAATAAAGGGGCATCTGCACTCATACTGAGCTAATAAAGGGGAGTCTGCACTCATACTGAGCTAATAAAGGGGAGTCTGCACTCATACTGAGCTAATAAAGGGGAGTCTGCACTCATACTGAGCTAATAAAGGGGGGTTTGCACTCATACTGAGCGAATAAAGGGGAGTCTGCACTCATACTGAGCGAATAAAGGGGAGTCTGCACACATACTGAGCTAATAAAATTCCTTTGATATAAATGATGTGGAGTCTGCACTCATACTGAGCTAATAAAATTCCTTTGATATAAATGATGAGGAGTCTGCACTCATACTGAGCTAATAAAATTCCTTTGTTCACTTCTGCTCTACTGCTGGGAAGGAGAATGTGAAATTTCCAAACCCAACAGAGGAATTTCTTAACTCAAATTTTAGCTTCTGATCAAGACATACCCCTAGATATGATGCAGATGTTTCTAGTGAATCTATGTTACTGACTTGATTTGGCAGTTTTTTTTTTTTGCCAAGGACAGTTATTGATGGGTCCCAAATGCATAGCTTTGTTTTCTTGCTGTTAAGAATGTGTACTATTTTGCTAAGCCAAGATAAATTTGTTTCACTTGCTTTTCAAGGAGATTTTTGATTTTATTGGTAGATGGGCATGATCTGGAATCCCCAAATGATGTGGATATTCTACAAAAGGGCCTTTCAGAAACAGATGCTTGGTGCCAAAGCCTTGGGCTCAAGCTCAATGCCAAGAAATGTATAGTTATCCCCTTTGAGAAAAAACATGTACCCGTGAATTACCACATAGGTGGCAGTACACTAAACACCGAAAGTGTGATAAGAAACTTAGGGACACAGGTGGACAGTGGTCTCACCTTTGATAACCACATCGCCACAACAGTCAGGAAATCCTTCTATGTGGCACTCCTCATCACTAAGGGCTTTTCATCCAGAAAAAAGGAGGTCATTGTCCCACTGTACTCATCCCTCATTAGATCCATTATAGAATACAATGCCCCACTTGGTATGTACCTCTCAAGACATCTGCAATAACTGGAAAGGCAGCAGAAATACCTCACTAAAAGAATCACAGGCCTAAAGCAGATGCCCTATGCTCACCTCCTAAAAAACTCCACCTATACTCTGTCGCATATCGTCTATTCAGAGGCGATCTCTGCTTAATATACAAGGCCATGTGAAACCCAGAGTTGTTGGACATGCTACATTTAAAGAAATCCCAATCCCTCAGACACACACTCCAGGGATCTAAACCTTGTCATCACAATGAACAGAACATGCTGGAGGGATAGGTTCCTCACCCAGAGACTGCCCATACATGTCAAGCAGAGCGCCTCTTTGGCCCTCTTCAAAAGGAACCTTGATGATTGGATGGGAGACTGGAAATTCATCCCAGGGATCACGTCAGTTGCCCTGCTAGACAGGGATTCAGGGAAGCAAATACTGTGGGAAGAAACAGCCAGAGAATTGTTATGGCTAGGCTTGTATAGGCCCTAGGGCTGATAGCCTAGTACTAACATATGAACCTATGAAAATCACGGGATGGTAAAGGAGGGGACATTCACACTTTGTCATTGTAGCTTTGGCTGGTTAGAAGGCTTTTAACCCGTTCAGCTACCTTTCCATTAATACTATAGACAAACTGGAATTGCTGAATAGGTGAATAATATAGAAATTATAGGATTACATTTAGGTTCATAATTGTATGCTAGGCTAATGAATACTGGGGCCATTATAAGCCTAGCCAAGCATTCTAATTGTATCCCTCAAATTTATTTAGCTTACAGGTTAGTTTAAGGGGGATATGCATGCATAGCATGCCTCTATTCATTATTAGACATAGGTGGTGGTCTCTGGTGCATTCCTGAGTTTCCATCCACCAGTACAGATTTCTCTTAAATACAGTTAGGGAAGAGCTCTGCTTTACATGGAAGGGAAACCTGTTCCACCGAATTTCAATTTTTTTTGAGAAACATACCTGTCCCTCCAATATGCCATATTTATGTTCCAAGCAAAGCTTAAATCCCTAGATCAAGTAATTCTGTTGCTCTTCCTTTTATGGATATGCAAACGGTCCATCAGAGTTTGATCCAAGGATGTCTTGTATGCCTGGCACAGACTGAGACATGGGTTTGATGTGATCTGCACAGGACATGCTGTTTATTTCCTGTATTCTTTTTTGTGAAGAAGTTCTGTGGAAGTTCTAGTTGTTGCATGTGCCTGGTCAGGTACATATTGGATTGGCAATGTACTCATTAATGGGTCTGATGGGGCTAAATATAATGAAACAATAACTTCCTTAGACCTAGATGCCATGCCCTTGTTTATATGTTGAGCAATATAGAATGATTTCCTTTCTACTTTTGGCGCATGTTGGGCAAAAGCCAGGTTGCTATTTACATACATTCCCAAATCCCTGACTACTGGTTCTTCCCTATCCTTGCTAATTATAAAGTCAATGATTAGGGTGCAAATGTCAGTCATGTTGCTTCTCTCTATCTAGAAACCATGATGATGTGTGCATAAGACATGTCACTGCTTGTTTCTCAGAGATTATGTCAATGGTAGGAAGAATGCAGATGCACCTGAAGTCAGATGCTAAGTTTGGTTTGCAAAATTTTGGCATAGATTTTATTACTCCAGCTTTATATAGGGGTATTTAGCTTCAGAGACTAAATACACATATAGTAGGGGGCAGTAGGTGCCCTTTATAAAAATACAGTAACCAGGAATGGAGTTTGTCAGCTTCGGTGAGGAGATGGGGGGGGGGTTGCTCCAGTAGGGGCAGTGTAATAGACTTCTTTTGAGATGTCAATTTAATATGACAGTGAAATAAAAAAGTCAATAAGAATTCTGAGGGGGGAGGGTCAATGGACAGCAAATGGCTATTTGGAAACTCTGCTTAGGAAAGATTACAGAATTAATTTAGGACTTCAGGTCAAGTAAGATGCAATTGTTTTCACAGCTTGGAGGGACCCTAGAGAAGTTGACCTGGGGTCATTTTACTAAACTAACTTGTTTCAAGAAATGTTGAGGACTGGGGAATGTTGTTGGCATCAAAGCTGCCTGACCTTATGGCACCTAACTCTTTTCTTTGTTAGGTTCTAAAGAGTTTTATAATCATAGAAATCATACCAGGCAAGTGATTACAAGAACCATAAGATGGCTAGCTATACGCACACCTTTATTTAGGCACACACAAAAGTTCATGTTGCTCTTTTCAAGCATTTAGTTATGCTAATTTCCCAAAATAAGCAGGGCTATAGATGGCAGTCTTGGCATACATTTTGTTTCTACTTATCCAGTCATCAAGATTAAAGTTAACAGTTGTACTTCATTTGACCTTAGTGTCAGCTTATTCCATATGCTCTGATTTTGAGATAGGAACCACTCTCTCCGGTGAGTCTTGTGTATTTGTTGGTATAGATTTAGGCCAATAATATGGGTATTTGTAGAGACAATGGTTTTCAAAGAACTAGAAGATTAAATATTTTTTTTTTACTTGAAAAGTGATACATAGATTAACTCAGAGATGCTGTGGGGTACTGAGTAGGAGGAGTTATGTTAATCTGTTTCTGAGCTGAAGTTTTAAGGCCTTTAATTTTCTTGGTAAGGTATCTTTGGGGCCTTTCTAGTTGAACAATATACTTTGATAGATATACTGTTAAATATTGAAGTACCAAAACACCAGAAGTAAAAGCATCCATCCCAAAGAATCAAAAGTCAAAATATTCAAAAACAAAAAAAAAAAAAAAACAACTCATGTTTTTATTTTGCATGGGTGAGGGGGGTAAGCCTCGCTGTGCCCCCAATAATGCCTGTTCATCTATACCAACTGCCAGATTGCACAAGGGGTAAGGGCAGATCCCCACTCTCTGCTGTTGCACAGCCTCCCATAAAGTAATGCCATCGTAATCGATCATATGATTCTTTGATCACTTCTGCTAGCATTACAGATGTTCAAAATTACAAATATTCAACTATTTGAATTGCTCATGCACTGATTTAAACATACCAGAGGGCACTGTATTCAGAGAGGTGTCTGATAAGAGAAAAGTACAGAGGTAAGACGACGACTTTGGGGCTCAAAAATATTCCTTGGAAGTTATTTGGGCATGATAGAAGGATTTCCTGACTATAGTGGAAACATAATGAACAAATAAGAGAGAGTCGTCCAGATAAGTACCCTTCTCTCTTATGACCATGTCTGCCTGATGAGGAATACTATTATGATGTATGAGTTGGGAAGAAAGTTTTACTGAATGTTACTATGTTGAACCATTTTACATTTAACCTGAGACTGTTTTCAGTGCACCAGGTATTTGCACATGCCTAACCTTGCTTGATGCATTTAATATCATTAGATGAGTGGATAACAGCACCCAACTTGCTCTCTTCAGCAATCTTAGTCAACTAAACCCTGGGATATTAGACTGGCTGTCTGAAAAGTAAATGTAAATCAGGAGTGTTAGGACACTTGATCTCCTTGGTACACCATTAGTTGCAATTTCACATGCAGAGAGAGTACCACCAGCTTTCCCAACCTGGCATCTCTAACACAGGTTCATAAGTAAGGACAAGGCCAGATGCCCTTGAGGGCTATTTTAAGCCTAGCCAATTTCCATTTTTGTGCTCAAAATAACCTATCCCATTTGGTTATAGACTGACCTTACCCATCTCATGGGTGATAATTATACAACTTTTAATGAGAATAACTGGGATCATACCACAGATATTTGAGGAGTCCCATGCATGGGGTAAAACATGTAGGAACTGTTGCTATCCATTAGTAGTACACAGGACAGTCCTAGGTTAAATTGTCTGTTTCCCATCTGTAGATCAAACAAAACATAATGTAAACATAGATGCTTGTATTAAATGTATTTTTTTTTAAACAATGTCAGATTGAACAATATCATAAAGAGCTTTGGGCTGGTCAAGATAAGCTGTGTGCCTTGAATGACTACAGTCCACAGCCATTGTAAGCTTTTCAAAGAAGTTAACTTTAGGAACTGGGACTCGCTCTTCACAAAACCAAACTGATTGGAGGCTACATAATTGAGTTCTGCTATGATATATTCAATGGCTTTTGCATGCAAGATTAGTGAGTTTAGTGGGGTTATAACTTCCTACATAGTTAAAGGGGTGTTATTTTTTTTTCCCCTTCATTGGGTGATTGACTAAATTGATTCGAATTGTTAGATGCTTAGTCTGTAAGGCTGAGTATAGGTTTGGGTTCACAGGTAAGACACTTTAGTAAATGGCTTTACATGTCAGCAAAACAATAGAAGAATGTTTGTGTTGCAGCTCCAGGATTGTACCTTTTAAAGCGTTTGCTGCGCTAGCTGAATCTGTGTGCTGTTGTACAGGAATGTTATGGAGTTAAGGTAAAATTTAAATTATTTGTAAATGTTATTATGAAAAGAATTAATTTTTTAAAGACAGAGGCTTGATGGCTATGATATAAAATAACAACATAGGGTACTGTGTGCTCATTCAGGGTGGTGGGGGAGTGAGAATAAACATACTGAAACAAAGCTGAGGTGTATGGTTATAATTAAGTCTAAAATGGAATCTTTACTTGATGCAATATTGGGTCAGTTTGATTCCTTTACTTATTGCAATAGGCAGGTACTCATTAGTCACGTGTAAGTGTTCTGGGAGAGTTAATATTGAATTCCCCAGTAATTGTGTGGGTTTCTCGGGTAGAGAAATTTTATCACGTGTTTACTTAAGTCCTGAAATTTGTTTTGTTGGCAGCAAAAAGGTGGTATGTACCTTCACTAGAAACTACCTACCCTGAGTTGAATTATGTCAAGGTTTATCAACAAAGCCACGGTTTGCTCACATGTGGTGGTGTTACATGTGGTTACTAAGGATCTGCCATGTGAAGCACTGAAAAAGGTCAGCTGGGCATTGATGCAGGGAGCTGTACAGCATGGTGACCTTCTTAGAAGTGCTGCCTCTCATCATTCCAGACAAGTGGAGGCTTAGACAATATACCTGTTGGCACAGGTGAGGTAGGGCTGATACTAGGATGTAGTATAATGGTGAGCTCAGCGGAGACCGAGAGGACAGGGAAGTTTGTCAGCTCCAAGACAGACGCAACATCAAAGGATGGCCTTGAAAGATGTAGCTTTCTTATGGAAAAATTAAATTGATATGGAATGAGGTAATATATGTGCAGATCACGATGAGGAGATAAAAACAACAAACTAGCAAACTTCCAACTATCCAGAAGTTTGCAGAATGTCCAGATTTTTGCCTCATCCTTCAGAAAATGCTGATCTCAAAACATGTTATTTTGTCAACTTCCTCGGTTTATTAGAGTGATATTTAAAAAGTCTCTTCCTGATTTGGGGCTTTTGTCTCACCATTATTTTGGCTTTGTCCAGAATTCCTTGGCTAATGCAAGCTAGAGTGGATGTATAGTCTGTGGGAGCTATCAGGAGGGATGGACCACATACACGAGATTAGTAATTGCCAAAACTGAACATTTTATGAATCATGAGTAGGTTTTGGGGCTTGCTAATTGATGCCCTACATATAAATGGCCATACCTCAAAACTGAATTATAGCATAAATACCACTCCTCTATATAATGCAGATTAAAAAATTAATGCATGTCTACAAGTGCAAGGCAAAAACAATGAAACACTGGGTAAATACACAAAATAAACTTCAAAAAAATGAGTGAGCAGGCAAGATAAGGTTGTGCAATGTCAGCTGCTGCAGCTTCCAAGGACAGAGAGGAGACAAAGCACACATTACTCGATCTACACTTATTTGCCAGGATGTTTGGTAACATGGGTTCTAAATTGCCAGTATGTGCTTTTTTTCCCAAGTGATCAAGGTAGGGTTGCTTACCTTCAGATCCCAAAAGGAAAATAACATGGAAAACCATTCCAAAAAGTATGTTATATGGAATTATGTAAAAGCTGATGAAATGTACAAGTTCCAGGTGAAAGACTTGGGTTTCAGTAAATAACCAAGTTTAGGACAATGGCTCAGTTGTAAAAAAATTGCAAAGCAGAAGTGACCTATGCCATATGGAAGGCTAAAATCAGGCTGGCTCTATTAAGAGTGGTATCTAAGCTTTAAAGCCTAGATCATGAATTTGTAAATTATGCTTTGCACAACTTTCAGTCTACTGAGGTGGACATACAAATTTGTTATAAGTAAGTTCCTTTTTCTATGATTTTTTTTAGCTTCAGGAGAAAGAAAGGGGGTGAATTTGTAAGAGATACAAAAAACATTACTTTATCAAAGAGATTACCCAGGTGCATTGAACAAAGTGAACTGAGGGCCTAGTCTGTACCCTAGAAGCCCTGCAACAGTTTAAAATGCAAAGGAACTGCCATGTGGAGCTGGTGGAGAAGGAAGTCTTCACAGACTATGTGCTGACAAAGAACTAGTACAAAAGGATGGTTCTAGAAGTCCTCCATGGAACTATATACTCATTCTAACTTTAGTAGTAAGTAGACTGTAGGATACTGCGGATGAGGCACATTTGTTTCTTGCAGGAGAATGGTTCACTGAGCAGACTCCATCAGGGGTTTGTGGCCAAGAGGTCCTATTACTCAAACATCAGACAACTCTGACTGATCTGCAAGACAGCTGAACAAGGGAAGGTCAGTGGACATGATTTATGTAAACTTCAGCAATATCATTGGCTCAGTACCACAAAAGAAGCAGAAAATTGAAGCTCAAGGACACAAGGCTGGGAGGCGACATCTGGAGAAAATTAAACAACAGTTTGAAGACAGGGATGTAGACTGTGGAACCAAGTCTGCTACAGCTAACAGACTCCACAGCACCCATGACACACAGCAACAACAGCGTCTCACCCACTAAGCCTGTAAGGACTAAAACTCAAAAAACAAGTTTTCTTATCTTTGTAGACTCAATAGTGAGATACATGGATGTCCCACTCACCAGGCTAGATGAGGAGAAAGTTACTGTCAACTGCCTGTCTGGTGCCAGTATTCACCAAATCACACATGCACTCAGGTATCTCAGCAACAAGTACCGTTATGATTGTCATAGTTCATGTTGGTGTGAATAACCCGAGACATACCTCATTTGGACTATATGAAGAGAGACATGGTCTAGCTCTCTGAGTATGTGTCCCAGGCAGGTATGTCCCTAGCCTTGATCAGCATACTACCCTCACCTAGAATGATGCCACAGTATAAACAAAAAATGAATGATTTCAATCAGTGGCTTAGTTTTTGGTGTCATTCTAAGGGGATCGAGTTCCTGTCTTCCTGGGAACCCATGGTTGAACAAACTTTGCTGCTTTGCCAGAGATGGTTTGTACCTTGCACCCCTAGACTTTTGGCTGCTGGCAAAGGCTCTTGCCTACCCCATTGTGCCTTTTTTGGGCAAGGTCTCGAAAACAACATTGCCAACATGAAATTAACCAATCTGAACAAATAAGGGTCATGCTGCTAAATGCTAGGAGCTTAAATGAAAAACTGCACTCCCTGGAAGCACTTTTGTCACTAGAAGATGTAGATGACTGTGCAGTCACAGAAACCTGATTTAAGGTCTCAGACAGTACCCTGGCACTGCAAGGCTACAATGCCTTCCACACCTTTAGACTGCAAAATGAACATGTGAAAACCAAAGGAGGCGGTGTTTCAATCTATATTAGGGATAAATTCACCTCACCTGTAGTTAAACTGGGCAACTCCATGGAGGTACTCCAGGTCCAGGTTATGGTGGTTAAAACCCCCATTCAATTCTTAGCCAGATATAGATCCCCATCCATGGGTCACAACACCCATGAAGCCTACTCAACCAAACTGAAGACACTCCAAATTTTACCGAACACACTGGTTATGAGGGATTTCAATTATCCCACCATTAACTGGGAAAGCTACACTAGCCCTAACTTGCTAGCACATAAGTTCCTTGAATTTGTTAATTCACATGCCCTGGAACAAACTGGCCATACCCCGGCAAAAGAAACAAACATTTTGGATCTGGTCCTCACAAAAATATCAAACAGATGCACTCCCAAAACCGTCGGACCCTCATTAGTTAAAACTGACCTCAAATCAGTCACCTTCGAACACTAGAACTCACAATGGGTGAAATCTGACTGAAAAACTTCACCAAGGCAAACTATACCCTCCTAGGTGAAGGTATAAATGCATTCCAAGCCCCACACCAAGCTAAAAGTGGTAACTATGCCAAACTTACATTAAAACCCTGTACAATCACTTGCATAAGTGCATAAATGTGGCTGTACCAGACAAAATCAAAGCCAGAGCCCAAATAAAATCAAGCTGCCATGGTGGAGTTTCAGTGTCAACAAACTCTACAATAAATGCAAAACGTTGCTGTCCAAGAAAACAAAGACAAGGACCCAGCAATGGAAAAGCACTCTCCTCAGCCTTAACAGGTAAATAAGACAACTTGTCAAATCCTCGAAGAACTCCTTTGAGAGAAACCTAGCAAGTAATACCATGGATAATCATAAGGCCTTTTACAGCTATGTACATAACTTAAAGGATAGGACTCAAGCATGTGCTGAACTCTTGGCCAACAGTATCAAACACTGACCCCCACAGAGATAGTGAACCTGCTAGCTTGATAGGTCTGGAGAAAATTTCACTCCCTTATCCCCTCCTAACTTACCCTCCACCAAACTCCCCCCACCTTACATATATGTAGAACAGGTCCTCAAAGCCCTGTCAAAGGCAAAGAACTCAGCCGTTATGGGACCAGATGACATCTCTATCTTCTAAACAGGCTAAAACATGAACTAGCTTCACCAAAGTATCCTTTTCAATCATAGCCTATCCACAGTCTATGATCCTGCAGAATGGAGAACAGCTACAGTTATACCCCTCCACAAAGTAAGCCTAGCAACAGACACAGGAAATTACAGACCCATATGCCTGACCAGCCTCATCTGTAAGGCCATGGAACATATCATTATGGACCTCATAAATAAAAACATAGGTGACCTCCAAACTCTGGACCCTACCCAATTCGGATTCATGAAGGGCAGATCCTGCCTGTTAAATCTGTAGGATGTCATGAAAAGTTTGACCAGTGCTATTGATAAGGCCATATCTATGCACACAGCATACATACCTCAACTTGGCAAAGGCTTTTGACACAATCTCACATTCAGACGTTACTGATTAACTTAACAAACTGAATGTAAACCCCTTCATTGTAAGATGGGTTGTCAACGGGCTCACAAACCGGACACACATTTTCAAAGTGGGTGACTCCACATCAACCAGACGAGTCATCAGCGGGATGCCATAGAGTCAGTGGTAGGCCCCCTACCATTTGGTATACATAATTCTCAGAAGTTCTGGTCAAAAGTAAAGGGTTGTGGCTGACTAAGTTTTCAGATGACTGCAAACTAGGTGCAATCACTAAATCTCCAAATTATGTCAGTATACTCCAGGAGGTACTTACGCAGACCAATGACTGGTGTATTAGTCATGGTCTCAAACCAAATGCAAAGAAATGCATCATCATTCCATTCTGCATAAACAATGTCCCTTCACACTATTAAATCAATAACAATGCACTACGTACCCATGCAGTGGTATGGGACCTGGGATCACAGAATGACCGCGACCTTAACTTCGACCACCACATGTCGATCATTGTAAGGAAAGCTTTCTACTTAGCTCACTTGATTAGAAAAGGCATCACCTGAAGAGCAAAAGAAGTTATAACCCCCTATACTTGGCACTTATCTGGCCCATAATTGAATATAATACCCCATTCAGTATGTACTGTACTAAGCAACTACAGCAATTAGAGAGACTTCAGAGGTTTCCAACCAAAAAGATCAAGGGCCTTCAGCATGTCCCTTACATGGAACAACTACAATCCCTGTCACTATACTCTGTATCACAAAGACTTCTTTGGGGAGGATTATGCCTGGCCTACAGAGCAACCAAAGACCCAAACCTAATGAACTTACTGCATATGCCTAAATCAAATGGGTCTAGGGCTACCCATTCCAGGGACTTAAATATGGTCTACAACTTAACTAGGACATACTGGAGGGACAGATTTATCTCCCAGTGATTGCCACATTTTTGGAACAGGCTACTAATTCATGTGAAACATAGAACCTCTATGATACTGTTCAAGAGGAGTCTGGATGAGTGGATGCGGCACCATAAATTCTTACCAGGAATAGCACCAACAACTCTCCTGGACATGGGTAGTCATCATTAAATGCAATCTTGAGTACTGACTAGCATTTCTATGGTATTACATTGGGATGAAATGGCTAGACTTAAAATGACCTCCGGGTTGAAAGCCTAGTAATCTCCTAGGACCCTAAGAGGACACACACTGGAGATACAATGGTTTTAGACAACATTCTACTGTTTTCACTCCTGATATGGCCCTAAATAAATAAGGATGTCATTTTCTAAAGACATGCTTCTGGAGCATTTCTCCCCGGGCCTCCGCTGAAAACAGGATCTGTGGAACCTGGACGGACTTTCCCGGTCAACAAATGTTAAATAAATAAATAAATATATATATATATATATATATATATATATATATATATATATATATATATATATATATAAAACAATAAAAATACTGATTAAGGCGGTTTAGATAAAATTGTTCACTAATAACTCTAATTTGAGAGGGGAGGATGGAGAATGACAAAGTCGTCTCTTAACAGATTTAAATGTCAAGACTTGAAAGTCTACTGAGACTGACTGTGCAATGAATGGGCTTAGATATACTAAGTCCAAAATTGCTGTACCTCAGGATATTCGCTTTTCTCAGAGCTCAAATAATCTTGAAGCTAGTATCTATAAGTGGGGCGGTGGCTGTGGATGGGTGCATTCCCCCAAACTGGGGGTACAGGGGCCCTTCTTCTATGCAAACAATAACTTTAAAGGAGAACTGCATTTATTAAGGCATGCTGTCTTATTTTAATTTCACTGTTTACCTATTACAAAAGTGAGTCTTAAAATAGTCATGTAAATATTAGCAGAGCGTATGAAAAAAAAGAGACAACTAGGTTATCTTGGATATATGCAGATGGCTGAATATGCATAAAGATAGTCCAGGGTTAATGTAAAAGCTAAGAAGGTTGGGATGGAGGACTCACAATAAGAAAGTGATTAAGGGTGAATATTCTAGAAAGCATGAGGTACCAGTAATTGTGAAATTTAAAGTCAACCAGATGCTTGGGCTGCATAGTGAGAGGGATAGAATTAAGGCAAAAGGAAATAATGATATGTCTATCCCATACATTTGTAAGACTAAATCTTCATTGTCAAGTTCTACACACCATAAAGGAAGAAGTGAAATGATAAAGAGGGCATAGATACCAGCATCAAAAACAAAACTGGGGCCCAGAATACAATGTGTGAGGATAACTACAGCGTCTTTACCAGTGACCATTTTTTCCAAATGAATGCTCCAAAATTATTGTTCTAGTTAATTTGCTTACCCTAAATTATGCCTGTTTTCCAAAAAAAGTTTGCCACTCTCTCAAAAAATGAGTGTATTACTGACATAATTACCTATAAAATTTCTTTAAACTCTCTCACGTCCTGAAAAGCAAAGAAGCAGATGCATGTGTAATTTATCTTTTGTGTTTTTTATCACCTTATAAAAAGAACACTTTTCCTAAGACTAACACAGTGTTTTTAGACCGGAATTAACAAAAACATTATGGGGGTATGTAGAAATATATAGCAGATACCCTTATACAAAACAGAAAAACTCATGTCTAAAAGTACTGATGGGGCAAATGCATGTCAACATGCTAATGAGAGTTATTACATGTGAAAATAACATATTCAAATCTAGAAAAAGCTGTTCAGAAATGCATAAAATTAGCAGCTTCAGGGTTCATCTATTCAGAACATCAGAATTTTCCAGTATACAGAAGCTTCCTGCACATCATAATGCTAGGAGTAGTGCCAGCATTAGCAGAATAACGTGTTAGTGTCCAGCTTTGTAGCTGGCATCTGCAATATTGTGTGTCATTACTCTCCACATAACACACAGGTTCCAGCAGAGACAATATACCATCACCTCTACAATAAAGACATAGCCAAACACTACCATGTGGATAAAGGCATCATATGGGCACTAGTAGACATGCTGCCCTCACATGGAATCAAGTGAATGTATGGAATTCCCAGCCAAAGTTTATGTAAGTTTGTGTAGCACTAATCATCCTTGCTATTGTGACATTTTGGCATTTGACAAGGAGCCATTAGGAGATTTGCAGGCATCATCTTCATCAACCCCAGGATGTGATAAGTGTAATTAGTTTCTATGGACTGGAGAGAGGAGAAATATACCATTTTCCTCACATCACGTGGGACAGTGGCTGCATGTGAATTGTCACTGGGCCTTACCTATTTTTCATGGCATTTAGTGTACCTATTAGATGATCTTAGACTCCATTAAATGTCAGATGACATGGAATGCACAAGGAATTAAACACAATGCTAGTGTGCTATCCAGGTAGCTCCCATAAATCCCCATCTGGCACATATGCATCTATACCACCACTGGGTGGGGTGACATTCTAAAGAATCATCTAGTTTGCATATGTACATGTTGACAACCAAAAAGCCATGAATGTGCTGTTCCCATGGATGCAGGCAGCTGACCACACATAATAGTGTCCAGAGTTAAGTGATGATGCAGGATATGCCTTGGAAACATGACCGATGACCCTGCTCCATCCATAAACCCCAGTCCATGATGAAGATGGTGTGCACTGCCACAAGCACAAAACATCATCAAACATCTATCTGGAATTAAAGATGACTCACTTCCTCTGCTTGGATACATTTGGTGGTGTATTGTTTTACAAACTGGAGATGCACAGTGAGATATTCATGGTACACACCATGGTACAAGATGAGAAATCATAGTAACATCTAACTGCAGAAGAGGTGGAGTGTGGTGAGGAGTTGTCAGAGGAACCAGCTACAATGGCACCCAATGTGAGGCAGAAAGAGGTACAATACATAGTTGCACTGAAAAAGAGGCATTTTCTGCTCCACAACATGGACAACATAAGGTAAAATTGTAGTATCAATTAACATACCCAGGATATGCATTGCAGGTCATGCGTGACCATGCTAAGCATCACACATTGCCTCACCAAAATAGGCAAAGATTTGGGCAGGCCACAGTCATCTACATTTGCACAGATGGAATGGCACCACACAGTGACTTGAACACCAATACTGCCATAGGTGTAGGGTGGATGTGATGATCATGCACATGGCTAGGAGGCAGGGGGGGGGGTGTTGAGGATCACATCCTGCAGTGTCAGCAAGATGTTTTCATATTTTCAGTGTTGGCCTGGTGTAAGATGCAGTCCTTCCACAGAAAGATGACAAGTGTCCTGTCCATTAGAAAGAGTAGCAATTTTTATGCACTGAATCACTACTGTGACCTTCCATGTGGGTAAGCAACAGATGGTTGGTATCCATGATTCCAAGAATGGACAAGGCTAGGAATTACATTCAATAGGTTAACAGCAAACATCAATGTTTTGGAAATGAGGGATCCAATGTGGTTAATTCAATGCTCAGTGGGGTGTCCTTAGCAGTGGAGCTGAAACAGCATCAGCTGTGACTATGCGAGCCTCCACACTTAGGGATGGAAGCCATCATGGTCAAAATGACAGTGATTTAGTCTCTGGAACAGTGTGTACCATCTGCATGTGTACCTGGCCACGTGCCTTGCTACTGTGGGCATTTGCCAATATTTTCATGAACGCAGCAGTGGGTGCTAACATGACTACCACTACCTCAGCAGATATTTCTGCTCTATGCCCCTCCCTATACATGTAATTCTGTGTGAGATGAAAAAATGTCTTGCAGTCCTTGCAGTAGTTACACTTCCTCACACTGTCCAAACAGCACACCCAGTGTCTATGAAATGGTGTGCATATTGACTGTAGGTTACTGGATCATAGATAAGCATGTCTGGATGTCACTATAGGTATCAGTCAGCAGGTCAGGGAATGTTCTGGAGTTATGGCAGTAATAGCTGGCCACATGCCTATCCCCTAGACTGAGTGTGTGTACCTGTACATTTAAGAGAGTGCGGGTTACTGATGCCATCTATGCTGGTGACTCTATTGTAGCTTGGGTGGCAAAAATATAGATAGGACATCTAGTTCTAAGTACAAGGGATGCATAGAAGTTCATCTTCTCGTAGGTGGGGAATGTGTGCATGCACACCATTGTTAGTACTATTGACGGGGCCACTGGGTTACTGAATGATGAGACATGCATGGTGCTATTGTCATCAGCCTCAGATGACAAGCTGACATCAGGTATGTGCTGACCTACTCTGCTGGAACCCACATCCAGTGAACATGTGAAATCATAACTATAACATACATGTGACAATTCTAGAATATGAGTAACTTCCATCAACATGCAGCACACATGCTGCTACATGTAAACTATTTGGAACACCTATGGGAACATATGTATCTTGTGGGCCAGACTGTTACAGTTCCTGAATACTCACTCATGAATGTGGCATTGAACATGGTATTGCTAACCTGCAGCATCTGCTGCAGACAAATGAGCACTCTTTACCAGCTGCCACATTGGAGCCACCACCACCGTTCTCTTACCTGCCCTGTACAGGATTATTACAAACTCCTCCACCTTGCCAAGATGATTCAGTGCTTGTGGTCCACCTACTGTGCTAAACCTGTCAGTGATTAAATGCTGTGGTGTGGTCTTGGCATACTGCATAATATCAGTGACTCTACAATGCACATGTACTAATATGCTATTATGGTCACTCACAGTGCTGATGTCCTGAACCACTCTTTGCCTCACCTGACCTTGTCTGCTTTAACCCTCTCATGAGTACAGACATTCAGTGTGCATTTTGGCCTACAAGTGCACCTCCCTCTCTGGCATGACAAAATTTTCCAGCCACTGCTGTTTCACAGTGCAAAGAAAATACTCGTACAGCTATGGGTTTGAGTGTGAGTGTGTGAGTGTGTGAGTGTGTGAGTGTGTGAGTGTGTGAGTGAGTGAGTGAGTGAGTGAGTGAGTGAGTGAGTGAGTGAGTGAGTGAGTGAGTGAGTGAGTGAGTGAGTGAGTCCTAGGCACAGTACTGTCCTCACACTACATTTGGTAGCTACATACCTGTCTGGAAATGGGCTGTCAATATTCACACCTTGCGCCATACTGACAGCAGTAGTATGCATATTACTACCGTGCCCTAAATTGAAGCACTGTGTTGACAGCATATGGTGTGGCATATATACAGGACGCCTCATATATCCTGTAGTTTGCCTTGCTGTCTTGTTCATAAGGTACATGTTACCCCCCAACAACATGACAGTAAACTGCCATCCTCTAGTGTTCTGTTCCCCATGTGCACTTTCACCCAAGGCAAGACAATAAGCAGTCATGCTCTTGCACTGCATTACCCCCACACACAAGCTCTGCTGCTAAATATCTCTTTGTGCTGTTTTCATGTATCTTTATGTGCCCACTGCAGTCCAGATGTCCATTACCAGCTGTGTTGTCAGTTTGCCTATATGGCAATACAAACAGTTATCCAATGTATTCCAGTTCCTAAATTGCTTGTCTAGATGTGATCTCCCACTACATGACAGTAATGCCTTTTATCGTGCTAAAATGGGACTTCTCTAGCAAAGAGGTAATTTAGTGCAATTATCTATAAATAAATAATATAAAGTGAAGTGTTATCACCTACAGTCAGCAATGCCATGCTCACACCCCAGCCTTTACCAAGACTGCAAAATCATGTGTGCCAGATTTAGAAATAATGGAAACTACCTGGATGGTGTGTAGACACACACTGTATATAATACCATGTTCATTGCATAACAAATGACATGTGATGTAGTGGAAGCCCCTTTTTGTTGAACTACCAAACACTATGCAGAACAGATGGTGCTCTGATGGCAATGCAGGTGTAATCAGTGGTTCTCAAAACTCAATGGAATGGTTTGTGTTGTTAAATACCTACAATACTGTTGGTTCTCTCCCCTGTTGTCCAAGGCAATCATACATGCTCCTCCTCTTATTGCAGCCTCATATCAAGGTACTGGTGTGGGATCCATGAGGTTAGTGTCTGTGAAATTCCTAGTGTGACCAGTCTGATGCGGAGAGGTCCTTATAAGAAGGGCAGTTAACGTTATACAAACATTCATATCCAAAGGGAAGGGCAAACATTTAATCCCCTTTATTTATCTGTATAGGTGACACATTTTCTAACTCTCGTATAGTATATCTTTTCATATGGCAGCTGTCCACAACTTTCCAGTCATGAACCTAATGGCATGATAGCTGCTGGTGGACGGATCTGGGCCACAGAAGTTTATGATCCAAGAGTTTGTAGGATCTGGTCCCAAAAGTGTTCACTATTACTTGTTGATCTGCTATAGTTTCTGCTATTCCTAGCATATTAATGCATGTCTATCTCCTGTACACTAAAATATCAGTGTTCATATTAAATGAGAACCTTGGCTCAGTGCTGAATTTATAAGTCTCAGACAATCCACTATGTCAGATTTTGTCTTTGCAAACATAATGGATTTCTCACTTGCATATCAGTACTCATTTGCATGACTTTATGCAGTCATTTGTGTACCATAAATCCAGTGACATTTCTCCCGTAGTTCAATTATGCTATTTCTCTATGAATTGTCCCTACCCTGCACATCATCACTCAGCATAGTATTTCATTTAGCACTGTGTGCTAAATCTTTCTGAATTTTGCCTTCTATATCTGTTAATCTGTATACCCACATAAACAAGTGTGTGCACACAAATGTATGCGTGAACTTATGTACCTATAAATGCACATTATAATTGTGTGTGTGTGTGTGTGTGTGTGTGTGTGTGTGTGTGTGTGTGTGTGTGTGTGTGTGTGTGTGTGTGTATGTGTATGTGTGTGTGTGTGTGTGTGTGTGTGTGTGTGTGTGTGTGTGTGTGTGTGTGTGTGTTTGTGCGATAGTAACATCTCAAAAGGCTAACACGCATTAATGTTGACAGGAAGAAAGTACATCACAAAAGGTCGACATATGCAAAAATTGAATGTTGTACAAGATCAACAATCCCCAGATGAGGGAATATTCCCTTTCCTCTGGGATTGTGTGAACTGAGATTTAGTGCATATAATTAGCAGGGGGTGCATGGAGCTTGCCCCCCAGCAAAAAACAAAGTTAATTTGTTTTTTATTGGGGTTTTTTTGCCAAAAAGGTTTTTTGGCCAAAAAGGGGAAATTTTTTTACTCGGGGGGGGGAAAAAAAAAAAAAAAGAAGGGTTTGCCCCCCCCTTAGTT